>NC_027749.1:24140091-24141757 GCF_000695525.1 Brassica oleracea var. oleracea | reverse complement strand
TCCTCTTAACGGAGGCAGCGGCACTGATCTCCACACTCCCGCAGCGGACGAATCCGCGGCCAACGCACCAGCCAACGCCGCGGCGCTCGAGGAGTTTAAAAAGATGTTCGCCACCTACGAAAAAAGGTCGGAAGAACAGGATAAGCTCGTGAGCACCTTGACCAAACAAGTTGGAACTATAACGGCAAGGACTCGAGTAATCCGCCCCGCGGAACCACTAAAGTCCGCGGGAAAAGACTCGACTTTGCAACCCCACTCAACAGGCCTGGAGCCGCGCAGGAACGACCTTCGGGTCAAACCCTAGGGAGAAATCTCCCGTCGAAAAGGGAAACTCCGAAAGCCCTCCACCCCCGGCGAAGGTTTCGGAGGACAACGGAGTCGAGCAAGTCGACTTGGATCCTAGCGATGTCTCCAATAATACTGATGAGGACGCCGACAGACATCCAAGAAGGACCAGAAGCCGATTCACTCGGGAAAGCTCTCCGTTCGACAAACCAATGACATAAGAGGAGGAAATCCTCTATTGGAACGAACAAGAAGAGCTATCCTCTATTGGAAAGAACAAGAAGAGCTGGCTGAAAAACAAAACGAGCTCACTCGCAGTAAACGCCGACAAGCGCGGAAATCTGCTGAAGAGACGTCGGATATACGCGATCTTCGCGACTATATCACCAAGACTGCGGCAGAAGTAAGAGCCGTAAAATCCCAAAACCATCACGCTACGAGCGCGGCCCCCGAGATCGACAGAAGGGGCTCGGAAGACCCCTTTCACCGCTCGCATCTCAGATACGAGGGTATCCGATCCAAAATATCAAAGTACCAAAGTATGATGGTACGACCGATCCGAGAGCGCACCTTCAGGCTTTCCACATCACGATGGGAAGAGCGAGGCTGAAGGACGGCGAGAGAGACGCCGGCTACTGCCGCCTGTTCGTCGAGAATCTAGAAGGAGCAGCCCTCGAATGGTTCGCGCGCTGAAAGCGAAACTCTATCGGGAGTTTCCGACAGCTCGCCTCGGAATTTCTCAAGCAATACTCTATGTTCATAAATAGAGACACTTCTGATGTTGATCTCTGGAGTCTGTCCTAGAGGGAAGAGGAACCCCTCCGCGAGTTCATCAGCCGATTCAAGTTGGTAATGTCCAGGGTCAGCAGGATAAGCGACAAGGTGGCCATCGATGCGCTCAGAAAGGCGCTCTGTTACAAGTCAAAATTCAGAAGATGGATATCCCTCGAAAAACCGCGGACGATCCAAGACGCCCTCCACAAAGAGGAGGACTTTTTCATAGAAAACTTAGCACTTAGAGCGATTTTAGCCAATTTTCCGTTTTTGTTATTTGAGCTGCGACTCAATTAGGTTTTTGCCGTCTTAGGGTTTTAGAACTAGGAATCTCGCCGACAACTCTCGTAGCCCAGACACTTACCTTGTTGTAAACGCTCAAACGCAGATTCGGAATAAGAACTATCTTGCCCTCTTTTTCGATTTCTTATTTTATTATTGTTCTCGTTTCGTCTTCTGATTGCTTGGCGTGTGATATTAGCAGATATCCGGGATCTCTGAGAAATTAGGGTTCTCCTACTTTCCTTATTTAAATGAAATCGACAGTGTGAATTTCGGTTCCCCCAGTTTGGCGCTAGAAGGAGGGGGATACAGATCAATCTAACTC
>NC_027749.1:24136443-24138826 GCF_000695525.1 Brassica oleracea var. oleracea | reverse complement strand
CCGAAGAGATCTCCCCAAAGAAACCAATCTGGGGATAAACGCGGCAGGAGACCAGACGATAAAGGGAACGATAGCAATCGTCGTAGGGTCAACATGATCATCGGAGGATCGCAATTGTGCAACGATACGGTTTCGTCCATCAAGGCTTACCAGCGGAAGGTGGAGTCAAGCGCAAACTGTCCTACATGGTCTCCTACCCGAGATGATCAGAACTGCTCAATCACCTTCACAAAGGAGGAAGTCGGCGGGATCGATTAGCCTCACTGCGACCTGCTCGTCATAGACCTCGTCATACGAGATCTGGAAGTCGGAAGAGTACCCATTGACACAGGAAGCACGGTCAATGTAATCTTCCACGACACTCTCAATCGGATGAGCATCGAACTCGGAGAAGTAACTCCAACTCCGAAACCGCTCACGGGCTTTTCGGGCAAAGTATCGATGACCCTAGGATCGATCCAGCTACCAATCATGGCCAAGCAGATCACAAAAATCGTCGAGTTCGCGGTAGTCGATCATCCTGCCATCTACAACGTGATCATGGGAACCCCATGGCTCAACGCTATGCAAGCCGTTCCATCGACGTACCACCTGGGCGTCAAATTCCCGACCCCAAACGGAGTCGCAGCTATCTGGGGATGTCAGAAACAGTCGGGACTGTGCTTCCTCGCGGAACACAAGTTAAGACAGATGACAACCTCTACAACGGCAATTCGCAAACGCACGAAGATTGATAAATCTTCGACCAACAACGTTTTGATAAAAGACAATTTAACATCGTCTGCTGACGCAGGCGCTTCGGGTGTCGAAACTCAACATGAGTCCGAAGCCGACACTACAACTCAACTGGAAAATCCGAAAGAGAACACTGACCCAGCCACGATCATCTCGATCAAGGCGGTCAGCACAGCAACAACCGCCGAGTGAAAACGCTCGCGGCATTAAACAGAACTACGAGATGGCTTGATCCTTGAAAGGGGTACGTAGGCAGCTCGTCGAAAGACGAGCTCAGCTATCCCCCTCTCTAAAAAGGGGGGGAGTGGGTGCGTATACTCGTATACTCCCACATAGGAAAAGATGCGTCATTGTAATCGAATTCTATAAAGATTTCGAAAATTTTTACGATCAATATGCGTCGCTCCTTTTTAAGACAAAATCACAAAACAATATCACTTCAGCACCAAACATATACGTATAGTCTTTGAAATAACTGCGAGACGTCGCCAAGTTAAAAATAGAGATGATACGAACAAATCGTCTGAACGCAACCACTACAAATCTTACACTCCGCTCGTCGATTGGCCCCGACGAACACATCAGCCGTCTTAAACAACCGAAACTTGATCACTCTTTTGATCTTCAAACGTCCAACACAAGGACGAAAGCGCGCTACAATAAAAATCCGAAATTTTGGTCTAGCACTTCCAGTTGGCTTAAAAATTGTCTCTGGAATCACAAACGGCCGGTCCCGACAAAAAAGCCCAAAATAGGCCCATACAAAGTTCGAAGGCCACACTCGGCCAGACATATATGAACAAAGGCCACACTCGGCCGCTAAATACTAGATAAAGGGAAAAACTCCTTCCTATCAATACGCTCACAGATCAAAGTTAAAATTTCCGGACAAGGAAGCTCCGAATGCATCCGCGGGAAAGTTCGCTTCCGCATCGTCACCAGCAAAATCAGTCGTTGTTTCTACGGTATCAGGGGAAACTAGGATGGGATCCCAGAATCCCTGAATCTTCCCATCGATCGGAGGAATGGTTGCCTCAGCTTGAGCATGATCCTTCATGCCACCCTTCATTAACTCCATCTCCCTCTCGAAAACGTAATCATCTTCCTGCGTCTTCCAAAGGCTCCCGACGGAGCCGCGACATTCACAGAAGTCGCCCAGCGAGCTGAAAGCGCCCTTAAGATTCCCGTACTCAACCTGGAATTGGGAAGCGCGAGTCTTCATCACCTCGACAATTTCTCTCTTGCCCTTCCGTTCCGCCCTACGAACAGCCCTGGCATGATCACGAGCGAGTTGAGCGTCTCGCGCCAGCATCTCGTCTCGCATGCGAGCAAGATCCTTTTCCGCCTTCTCCGCATTAAAGCGATAGATCATGGCCTCTCTATGGCTCGCCTCAATGGCCGATCCAAGAAAGTTCAAACCCTATAAAACCGATTCACACGTTATTGGTAAAAAAAGTAATAATAACGATCGTCAGGATTCTTAAAATTTATACCCCGTTAATGATATGAGATCCTTCCGCGACGATTTTCGGCCTCCCCGACTCGCTCGTGGCCGGAGGAGCATCAAAGCCCGACGGAAGACCAGAGAAGAAATTATCAACGTCCGGAATAGGGACCTCGCTCGTACCGCTTCCATCGCCGAAAGCAA
>NC_027749.1:24125983-24136425 GCF_000695525.1 Brassica oleracea var. oleracea | reverse complement strand
AACGGAGCAAGAGGGTTGATAAAGGGACAATCGTTCGGCAACCTCCGAAACAGTGAGATACAACTCTCCTCAATGGACGCCGCGTCTACACGTACGAAGAAGAAAAACTTCCTCCACGAGTTGAAGTTAGAAGTAAACCCTTTTACCACTGACATGAAGTTCTGAGGAACCAGCCTGTACGTGTTCGTGTCCCTGATGATCTGTAATCGAAGAAGCGCTTCGAAGTGATCGACGGTGAGAGAAAGACCATGCTCGTAGCTCAAGATCAGGATCCCTATGAGGTGGTGGATGCTAAGAGGATTCAGTTGGCTTATCGCCACCCCGAAACGACCCAACACACCGACGATGATCGCGGGGATCGGGAACCACAAACGGCAACGCACTACGAACGAATCGTAACAAGTAAAGAAGCCCTCCGAGGGACTACTAGTGCATTCTCCTTGACGAGGAACCCTGAATTCCACCGCGTACGAAGTATGGTAGAACGACCGCATGCCCTCGAGGAATTCACTAGTACTCCTCCTCGGCGCTCCTGCCTCCACCGGGCGATGGTTCATGACCGGGAATGATTTTTCTTTGGGAGGCGTGATCGAACCGTAACACGCCACCCACCATGCCTCGTTCTCGGCTGGGTCTACCGAATGAGGAACGAATTCCATCTTCGGCACTCGAAGCTCTTCAGAAACGTTCGCGGGCAAGGACCCTCTCTTCGAACTCCTCTTCTTACTCGACTTCTCGTGTTTTTTGTTTTTAGATCAAGAAGGAAATGATAGAGAGAAAGAGAAGGAACTTTTCAAGAAAAACCTCTCTATGAGAATGAGTAAGTGTGAAGATTGTGAAGAAATTACATCCCTTCTTATAGGCATAAGAAATTACTATTTACTTGCGGATTTTTTAACACGAACTTCGCTCAAATACACCAATCTCGACCGAACTCGCCATACCGCGCATTGGAACCTCGCTAGAAATCCACACTCCCAAAGAGCTGGGGGGCTAACTGTTGGGGTCGAAAACAGTTACGACAAAATTAACGTCCAAATCCCCGAAGAAGAAAAACGTAGAAACCTTCTTCAGGCACTTACCTTGTTGTAAACGCTCAAACGCAGATTCAGAATAAGAACTATCATGCCCTCTTTTTCGATTTCTTATTTTATTACTGTTCTCGTTTCGTGTTCTGATTGCTTGGCGTGTGGTATTAGCAGATATCCGGGACCTCTGGGAAATTAGGGTTCTCCTACTTTCCTTATTTAAATGGAAATCGACAGTGCGAATTTCGGTTCCCACATCTTCCTCCCTAGCCGCATACATAGCCACAATCTGCTCTTGAACATAATCTTCTGAGGCAGCGAGTCTTAGGTCAAACTCTCCCACCTTTTCCTCAACCCTCTTCTTCCGTTCTCCCATTTCTTCTTTGAAGCTGTTAAAGACGTCTACCAGTTCATTTATCTTCACCGTGTTCTCTGCTGCTTCATTGGTGGTGGCTCCTGTCCCGTTTTCACCATTTTGAGGGGGAGGGGCTTGTCGGGCAGCCACATCCTCCTCTAACATATCTTCAAACCTTACAACATATCCACGAGCCAGCCTATTCATCCAACTCTCGACAATCAAGTCATCCTTATCACTGATATCCTCTGGTTCTGTTATCCGAGCTAGTAGAGTTTGTTCCTCTTCGGAAACAGACAAGATGTTCTCAATGTCCTACAGTGCCAACACTTTATTAAGATTACCATAACATGTAGTGTAAAATATTCAGATAAAAGGGACAACTAACCTTAGTATCACCAAGTTCTTTATTTATTTTCGATAGGGGAAATCCCTTCATCGCACTTCTCTTGAACTTCGTTTGGCACATCCTTGGGCATGTTGGGTCTACGTCTTCAGCGGTCTCTCGGAATTTGTTCCCCAATTTCGTAATGGCCTCAAATGCTAGGAGCTACACATGTAAAAAAATCTCAGGCAGTGTCAATATCACAATTTCGATCAACATTAAAGTACAAGTCATATATTACTTAAAAGACTAACCTCCAATTGAACACAAAACCCCGGAATTGGCCATATCACACCTTCTTTCACCTCCCCTTCAAAATGACTCATGGTGTGTGAAATCTCTTTCAACATGCAATCAAAGGATAATCTACCGCAAGGGAACGTTTTACTTAAGTTGAGATCATCAACTGCTCTCAGCAAGAATGGCTCCACGGAAGGGGCGTCCTTACCGGTCTTTGTCTGCCCACAAATAACACTCGATAGGAAATACAAGACCAACAGCCTCAACCTATCACGAGAAGGTTCCATTCCCTCAAGAACTTTTGTTTTCACGTCTTGATATCTTATTATTCCACCGCCAAAACATTTCCTCACAAACTTCGTGCCTCCGAGTAGTTCAATGGATAGTTTCGACAGTTCAATCCAGATATCAAAGCATGTTCTCTAATACCATAGCGGATGGGACATCCATAAACCATGCCTCTTTTTTCTTTGTAATGTGTGCGGTTAGGAGGAGGAGCATCCACATGCCCATAACCTTGTGGTTTCCAGCCTGTGGCATGTGGAATATGTGTTTGAACTGCAGATGATTCTCAAACCAACTCTTCTCCGCCGTAGTCATCGGAGGGTCTAGTTCTTTTAGGGTATCCATTACATCAGTAATAAAACACCTAGTAGATATCTTGATCTTCTTCCTATACTCAGACGGTGGGAAATACATGCCCAATGGTTTTAGCGCCCCTTCGACGGAATCCTACGAACAAAGGAAATTAGTTAAACTAGGTTGCACCAAGTTATACTAAGTTATACCAGTAGTACAAGATAATAGCCTCTCTAATTTAACCTGCTTCTACCCGAAACCATCAAACACATCAGTAACACAATGATTTCTAAATAAGATCAAACATTATCATTTCTTACTATCACAAATAAACCAGTTATCCTTAGTTCTACCAAACTATTTTGTCAAACTATGAGACAGAGATAGAAATACTAACACTTTCCTCGCTTGAAGTTCGACTGGTACTTCCTTCTTCTCTTTCTCCTTCTTCACTGGTTTGCACATCTTCAACAGGAGGATTATTCTCAGAGTCGATGTTTTCATGTTCTTCTTCTTCTACTTCATGTTCACCTGAATTCGTCTCCTCTTCCTCTTCTCTTGAGTTCTCCTCATTCTCTTCTACTTTATTTTCATCCATGTTTGCCGCTTCTTCCTCTGAGCTCTCTTCCTCTTCTACTGCGTCGTCTTCATTTTCTACTACTTCATTATCAACCGGGTTCGTCTCCTGCTCATTCTCTTCATTTTCAACAGGGTTCACCTCATTTTCGTTCTCCTCATCTGCATCAGAGTTTACCTCGTCTTCGTTCACCTCGTTCTCTTTCATCTCGTCTTCGTTCTCCTTCGCCTCATTTTCAGCAGACTTCGCCTCCTCCTCGTTCTCTTTCTCAATTGACTTCAGAATCTCGACCTCAACCTCTGGAACTTCTTTTACTAGAGAAGTTATATCCTTCAGTTGTTTCGTTCTCTTCTTCCTAGTCCATCGTATCTTCGCCATTTTTACTTTCTACAACGAGAATGACAGAATGAGACCACAACAAATCGATAGAGACAGACACGAGAGAGATACGAGTCGGAATGCGACCGAATCGACTTTAAATGTGAGGTCGCGACTTTACGGAAATGAGAAAGACGAGTCGTCTCCAATGCCTTAATCTCAAGGAGAAACCTAAATCGAAAGAGTCAAGAACCTTACCTCTCAATGGTTGTGGTTAAGGTGATTGGTTTGCTCCGAGATCGTAAGTGCCTGAGGTTTTAGTTGTCTGATTTTCGCGACAAGAGATGACGAAATAGAGATTTTGGAGAAGACTTAGAAGAAAAAGAAGTCAGGTGTGGCAAGCGATTACAAATCGCGTTTGATTTTAGGGTTTTCCGTGAAAATCCAATGGATTACTGGGTGGGTGGGTTGAGATGGGTTTGACCCTGGTTTGCTTTGTAATTATCGTTACTTACAAAGATTTCTTAGTACTTTATTCATTTCTCGAATTAAAAATATTTGTAAATGAAAATAGAGTTATAACGAGGATATCCTGGCTTTAAAATTTTCATCTACGGGCATTGGAGATGATTCCTCTATATCTTCACACTACTAAACTTAATAGACATTATCCTCACTATGAAACCTAATACACATTATTCACAATTTCGACCCTGAATCTAATATACATTACAAAAAAAACAATATATATAAAACATAATTGTAAAATAAAACTCGCACAGTTAAAACAATATATATATAGAACGAACCTAACATCATCGTGTATAGAAAAATGTTGGCTGCTGATTTCATGAAAAAACTAAGCACCAATACTAACCTCTATAGTAAAAAAAATGTACAACATAAACAAAATATTTATAAACACAATAAACAACCGCTCCGCGCATAGCGCGGGCAAGCCACTAGTTATTATATAAACTTTAACTAAGAACATTGTTTTCCTTGTTCATGTTGAAGTAAGATTGAGAGAAGCTTGAGCAAGAAGTAATCCTAATCCTAACCGAGTTATGAAAATACGAGTTAAATAGATATAGGAGTTATCTATATCTATGAGTACTAATAAGATTAGGATTACTTATCGATATAAATAGAGATATCATGAGATGATATGTGTGTGAGTTTATGTGTTTAAGAGTTTGAAGTTTTGAGATAGTTTCCTGAAGAGATTAATAAGAAGAGTTTCTTATTTGTGAGATTACAACTTGTGTTCGTGTGCTTTTGTTACTAAGATCGTGAAACCAGTTAACAATAATTGGTATCAGAGCTTACGATGGGGGATCTAGTCGTGTCGTCAGCAAAACCTAAGGAAGGAGGACCTTCAATCAAGTGTCTTATATTTAATTCAACAAACTATACCGTATGGGCCATGAAAATAAAGATTATGCTGATAGTTCACAAAGTTTGGGATATAATAGAAACATAGATGATCCATGACGAGAAGAATAACATGGCGGTGGCCTTGCAATTCCAATCCATCTCTGAGGCGCTTATACTTCAAGTGGGAGAGCTGGATACAGCAAAGAAAGTCTAGGAGGCAATCAAAACAAGACATATGGGAGTATAGCGTGTGAATGAAACACGGTTACAGACCTTGATGGCTAAGTTTGATCGCCTTAAGATGAAGGAGACCGATACAATCGATGATTTTGCTGGTAAACTATCTGAAGTTTCATCCAAATCCGCAGCACCAGGAGAAGAGATAGAGGAACCAAAGCTTGTCAAAAAATTCCTGAAGAGTCTTCCGCGGAAGAAGTACATCCACATTGCGGCTGCGCTGGAACAAATCTTGGATCTCAAGACTACAAGTTTCGAGGACATTATCGGTCATCTAAAGGCCTACAAAGAGCGTGTGTCCGAAGAAGAAGAATCTCAGGAAGATCAAAGAAAGTTAATGTTTGCTAATAACGAATCGCAAGCCTCCCGAAGTTACAACTATTACAACAGAAATTATCGAGGCAGAGGACGTGGAGGACGGTCTCCTTATAGAGGTCGGGGTCGTGGTGGATACAATGAGGTAATAGATGCTTCACGGATAACATGTTATCGCTGTGACAAGATAGGACACTTCATGGCAGATTGTCCAGACAGGTTGCTTAAACTACAAGAATCTCAAGAAGACGAGAACAGAGATACGCAAGAAGCAGATGAGCTTATGATGCACGGGATTGTCTACTTGAATGAAGGAAAATTAGTTCCCAGCAACTATGAAGTAAACAATGAAGAAGACGGTACTTGGTATCTTGATAATGGAGCATCTAACCATATGAATGGAGATAGAAGATATTTTTCATACATTGATGATTCTATTACAGGAAAAATACGCTTCAGTGATGACTCTCGCATCGACAAAGGAAAAGGAACAATAGAGTTCACGGATAGGAATGGAGAACCGAGGAAGATAACAGATGTGTACTTCATTCCTGAGTTAAAGAGCAACATCATCAGCTTAGGGCAAGCCACTGAGTCCGGATGCGACGTGAGGATGAGAGAAGAACATCTAATAATGCATGATCGAGATGGCAAGCTTATTACAAAAGCAGTCAGATCGAAAAACAGGTTATATAAAGTATGAATGGGCTTAAAAGAGACTATGTGCTATCTCTCTACCAAAACAAGTGACTCAAGTCATTGACATGCGAGGCTCGGTCATATAAACATGGAGACAATGAATTCGATGATACAGCATGAACTTGTCATAGGAGTACCAAACATTGATATCGAGAAGAAGATTTGTGGTTCTTGCTTACTTGGAAAGCAAGCTAGACAATCATTCCCGAAAGAAACACCATATCGAGCTTCAGAGATACTTGAACTTATTTATGGTGATCTTTGTGGACCCATAACACCAGCTACAAGCGCAGGAAACAAGTACATCTTTGTGTTAATAGACGATCACTCGAGATACTATGGACAGTTCTACTCAAAGACAAAAATAATGCCTTCAACAAATTCAAAAACTTCAAAAGCTAGTGAAGCAAGAGACAAGAATGCACATTCAAACATTCAGAACAGATCGACGAGGTGAATTTGTATCCCATAAATTCAACTTGTTTTGTGATGAGGCGGGTATCAAAAGACATGTCACAGCCCCGTATAGTCCGCAGCAGAATGGCGTCATCGAGAGGCGAAACATAACTGTAATGGAGATGACCAGGAGTATATTGAAGCATATGTCCATACCAAATTACTTATGGGGTGAGGCGACAAGACACTCTACTTATATTATCAACAGAATAGATACAAGAGTGGTTAAAGATCGCATTCCTTATGAATTTTTCATGGGAGAAAGCCGAACATCAGTCATGTCAGGATCTTTGGTTGCATAGGGTATGCAAAGATTGATGGAAAGCTATTGAAGAAACCGGACGATAGGTCGCGGCTGCTGGTTCATCTCGAGAAAGAACCAGGCTCAAAATCCTACAGGATGTTTGATCCTCGAACGCAGAGAGTTGTAGTAAGTCGATATGTTGTTTTTGACGAATCAAAAGGATGGAACTGGAGCTCACGAAGGGAGGATCAAAATGACACCAGAAGCTTTAAGATACTGGTTGGAGAATTCAGGAATCATGGGATACAATAGACAGAGTCTGATGAGCCTCAGACTAAAATAGAGGAGAGTCATGAGAATATATTAGAAGAAAACAACGAGACTGAAAGTGAAGAGGACCACGAAGATTCTCAAGACAACGAGCAAGTCACTCTGAGACGGTCTGAGAGAATCACGTTGAAACCAAAATACTTAGAGGATTATGTGTTACTATCTGAAGAAGAAGAAGAGATACTAGTCATGTTCCTCAATGACAAACCGCCAAACTTCGAGGAAGCCAAGAAATACAAGGAATGGGCACATGCATGTGAAGACGAGATTGAATCTATCACACGTCTTGAGTGCTGGGAACTCGTTGATCTTCCTCCTGGAGTCAAACCAATAGGATTAAACTGGATATGCAAGATCAAAAGGAACTTTGATGGAAGTATCAACAAATATAAGTCTCGTCTTGTTGCAAAGGGATACGTTCAACGTTATGGGATAAGATTATGAGGAGGTTTTCGCGCCAGTAGCTCGAATAGAGACAATACGCTTTCTCATCAATCTCGCTGCAATGAGTGGCTGGGAAATACATCACCTGGATGTTAAGACAGCTTTTCTTCATGGTGATCTGAAGGAAACCTGTTATGGTAACGCAGCCAACAAGTTTTGAAGTTAAGGCAAAGAAGACAAATTTTATAAGCTAAAGAAAGCCCTGTACGGATTAAAACAAGCACCCTGAGTGTGGAATGATAAGTTAAACAGGATCCTGCTTGGATTTGAGTTTACAAGATGCTTGAAGGAACCATCAGTTTACAGAAAAGAGACGAGTGAAGGTCTTCTTGTTGTTGCAGTCTATGTGGATGATCTTTTCGTGACAGGAGCAAGTATGAAAAGCATAAATGATTTCAAGAAGGAGATGGCGACGAAATTTGAGATGAGTGATCTTGGTTTACTCACCTATTACCTTGGGATCGAGGTAACTCATCACGAAGGATGCATAACCTTGAACCAGAAGCAATATGCGTCAAAGATATTAGAAGAAGCGGGCATGAAGGACTGCAATCCTGTTCATATACCGATGGACTCCGGTCTAAAGTTGGAGAAGTCAGAGAAAGAGAAAGACATTGATGCTACAGGGTACATGAAGATCGTCGGCTGCTTCAGATATCTGCTCAATACCCGACCTGATCTTTCTTATTGTGTAGGTGTACTCAGTCGTTATATGCAGAATCCAAAGTAGTCACATGGGTGTGCGATGAAGCAATGCTTGAGATATCTAAAGGGAACTACTACTTCATACGGCTTGACATTCAAGAAAACAGGACAGAGAGCATCAAAGTTAATTGGCTATAGAGACAGTAGCCATAATGTAGACCCTGATGATGGAAAAAGCACGACGGGTCATGTATTTTACTTCGGAAACAGCCCAATAACTTGGTGTTCTCAGAAGCAAGATACAGTGGCTCTATCATCATGTGAAGCTGAGTTTATAGCAGAGACTGAAGCGGCAAGACAAGCTATTTGGTTCAAGACTCGTTGTACGAAATAATTGGAGTTCCATTCACAAAGACGGTCAACCAGATAGATAATCGTTCTGCAATAGCTCTAACGAAGAACCTGATATTTCATGGTCAGAGCAAACACATTCATACAAGATTTTATTTTATAAGGGAGTGTGTTGAGAAGGGTCTAATGGAAGTCGAGCATGTACCCGGCAACGAGCAGAAAGCAGACATCTTGACAAGGGCTCTAGCACGGATCAAATACAAAGATGCGCGAGTTGATTGGTGTTCATGATATAGACAAAAGAGATTTCGAGCTTACGAGGGAGAGTGTTGAAGTAAGCTTGAGAGAAGCTTAGCAAGAAGTAATTCTAATCCTAACCGAGTTATGAAAATAAGAGTAAAATAGATTTAGGAGTTATCTATATCTATGAGTACTAATAAGATTAGGATTACTTATCTATATAAATAGAGATATCATGAGATGATATGTGTGTGAGTTTATGAGTTTGAGGTTTTGAGATAATTTCCCCAAGAGATTAATAAGAAGAGTTTCTTATTTGTGAGATTACAACTTGTGTTTGTGTGCTTTCATTACTAAGATCGTGAAACCAGTTAACAATAGTTCAATATGAAAAGAAAAGGCAAAAGCTAGTAGTTACTTGCTCCACAAGGCAGCAGGAGATGGAAGAAGAGGTTATAGATTTCTTAGATTTAACAAATGTTACCTAAGAAGCCTAAATAATGATTAGCCCTTAATCTTTTTTTTTTAATTTGAAATAGCTGCTGATGAGAAAATGGTTAGGAGAGAAGTGATAAACTGTAAGTATAAATAAGGAGAGAGAGGGAGAGATCTTCGATGTATCAGCTCAGAGGTTCCAATTGTATTGAGTGTGTTATGGATCAATATCGAGTTGGTTCTTAACAACAAGCTACTTCCGAGTACCGAAGAAACATTAAGCGAGTCATCTGAAATCAAGGAGTATGGTGAATCAAGTACACTGTATGAGGAGCAAGTAAGACCAGAACCAATGTTGATTTACAGAACACAAGTGAAATCTAAAAGGTATGACATGAAATTAAGAGAGTGCATCAATCTCAAAGATTGTGGACAATCTCAACGTATCAGCCGCTCCAAGACTTGAGGAAGTACTAGAAGACCGAAAATGTGCATATTTCATGCACAACTAGGATTTTTCTAAGTTTAGGACTTGCATGAAGTCTCCCTTCTTTGGTAATAAACATCTCAAGCTTTTAAGAATAATATTTATAAGATCCATAGCTTGAAGATCAAATAAGAAATTTAGTAAGTTATAGATATTTAAACATTTATTAAGTATGCCAAAGTGTTTTCCCCAAAAAATCTAAAATGTAAAAAGGATTTTGGGAATATATTTCAAATATAGCATATTTTTAGAATGTTCAAAAAGATTTCAATTTAATTTAGATTTGATTTTAGGAATATGTTTTGCTAATCAAATTAAACAATAGATTTGATTCTCTAATCACTCCCGCCACAAACCTCTCAAATATCTTCCTCTAATCTCACCTCTCATCTCTCTCCAATCCAATCTCATGTTTTATTCTAATAGGGTTGAATGCCTAAACCCCTCTGACCCAACAACCCTATGTATTCCCCCTTATACTACTCGTCTCTTGACCAAACCACCCAAAAATATAAATTATCTGCATATTTCCGCCTAATATCCTTAGCTCTGCCCAGATCCCCTCTCTAATTCAATTGTGAAATCAAAATTAAAAATTAATCAATTGCGTTTTGCAATTGCGATTGCCCATTAACTACTTCTGACCCGACCCGGCATATTAACATAACCACATACATTAAAAAAAAAAATTGCTTGGGGG
>NC_027749.1:24124362-24125934 GCF_000695525.1 Brassica oleracea var. oleracea | reverse complement strand
AGAAGATTAGAGAGAGATAGAGAGAGTGGAGAGCAGACAGTGCAGATGAGAGAGATAAATCGACTCTTTTACCCATGGACGAAACAGAGACGTTAGAGACACGACGAAGAAGAAACAGTGCAGAGGAGAGAGAGAGACGACAAGGAGCTCTTGTTATCAGGTATAAAGAAGACTTAAGAAGCATGAAAAAATGTTGAAACCAAATTGTTGACAGCTTTCGTTTCGGATTATGTTTTTAAGACTTCAAAAAAATGTGTTTTGACTCATGTATGGAGTCTTTTATTCTAATGTAAGACGTGCTTTGGTGTTTTAGACAAATGCAAGATACTCCCTTATGTATTTGTAGCTTGTGTTTTAGACATATTAGTCCAAACTCTGAATAACATACCACGATATATAAACCTTCAAAACATATGACAAGTTCACTACATAAAGACAACCCCAAACACAGAAGAGAAATTCATGTTGCAACGATAACCCCGAACACATAAGAGAAACACTACATCATATACTCAAACTCAAACACATGTTACCACGTCTCTTCTTCTTAAGTCATCCACACAAAGACCCCTTTCCATAACCATTTCATATCATAGCTTTCAATTATTTCTTTATTCCCAAGCAATACAATCTCATCCGTTTTACCACTCGTCTCTCCTTCTTCCATCTTCTCAAGCCTTTTTTTTTTTTGCTCAATCATACTCTTTCGCAAATCCCTCGACATCGTCTCTGCTTCGTGACTCTCACTCCCTCTCGCCATCTCTGCTTCGTCACTCTCTCTCTCTCTCTCTCTGTTCTTCGTCACTCTCTCTGGCTTCGTCTCTCTCTCCAATTTTCGTCATCATCGTCTTCTCTCTCTGTGTTCTCTGTCGTCTGTCTCTCTGTTCTACATCGTCCCTCTCGCATCTTATGTTCTTCGTCGTGTCTGTAACTGAGAAATAATCAGACCAAAACCTAATTTTAATTTACCCTTTTTTAAGTTAAAATCGGGTTATGTTAATATGCCGGGTCGGGTCAGAAGTAGTTAATGGGCAATCGCAATTGCAAAACGCAATTGATTAATTTTAATCGTGATTTCACAATTGAATTAGAGAGAGGGATCTAGGCAGAGCTAAGGATATTAGGGGGAAATATGCGGAGAATTTATATTTTTGGGTGGTTTGGCCAAGAGGCTAGTAGTATAGGGGGGATACATAGAGTAGTTGGGTTTACAGAGGAGTTTAGGCAGTCAATCCATTCTAATATAAAGACATTCTAATCCAAACTAAAACCGTGGACTATTACTAGTCGGAGATCAATCACTCGCCAAAGTCATTCTTCTCTTCTCCACAACAACTCGCTGACGAAGCTAAATGGGCTGCATTCGGACTCTTTGAGCCCATTTTAATAAATGGGTGGGGACTGGGTTCACTTAGCCAGCTGAAATATAATTTGAGCTGGATATTATTCAAAAATTCGGAAATTGTTATAAAAATAATGAAAAAATCTATCTTTATTCATAACATAAAAGTTTCTTATATAGGAAATTATACCGTCATAGATAAATGAAAAGATTACAAATCATAATCTCTT
>NC_027749.1:24101920-24124262 GCF_000695525.1 Brassica oleracea var. oleracea | reverse complement strand
CGAACGAGGAAGAGGTCGCGTGCTGGAGCTGCTCTCGGGTCGCAAACATTTGAGCTAGGATCAGGAACGCCTTGGGCTGAAGCTGATCGGGGACACGAGCTGAAACAGATGCGAGAACAAGAGACGCGATCGGGTTTAGGGTTCGTTGGATCGCCGGCTAGGGTTAGGGTTTTTCGATTTGGGTATTAGCTTAGGGACTTAGAGTTTCGTGCTGATAAGGTGTTATAAAAGTAATAGAAAAGTCTATCTTTATTCATAACATAGAGGTTCCTTATATAGGAGATTACGCCGTCATAGATAAATGGAAAGTTTACAAATCATAATCTTTTGGTAATGAGTCATCCACAATCTGATTCATAACAGAAATCTTATATCAACAGAATTTCAAATATCCCTTGTATGTGATTCCCCTGCTCCTAGTTTGTATGTTGGATGTCCAAAGAGACAAATCCAGACATTTCAAGTGAGGGAAGAAAGAATATAAGGCGTGTGAAACAAGCGATTTTTTAATTAGAGTGTGTACACAGTCCTAGATAATATAAGTTTAAAAGACAACTTTACGATTGCACAATCAACTTAAAAAGAGATACTTGCTAGCATAAATAGAAGAACAACAAATGTTTACTCGGACCGTTTTTAATTACTCACATAATCAACCTCAGAGATAGTTTAAAAGACAAACATTACGATTGCACAATCAACTTAAAAGATACTTGATAGCGTAGATGGAGCTACAGACCGTTTTTTTTTTTAAATTACTCTCTCTCTCGCTCATAGTCAACCTCAGAGACTCTTCACATCACATGAAGCACTTGGCTTCAAGGGATAGATGCTCTGGAATCCCATCCCTTGTCCTCCTGATGATACCTTTCCAGACATCACCGCAACTTGTTTTGAAGGTTATGAAAAAGACTGCATTATCCAACAGCTCAACCTCTTTCAGAGAGTCGACAACTCCTCTAGTTTGCACAACAACCTTTCCGAGCTCCAGGGGCTTTGAACGCTCAAACATGAACTGCAACACAAGACCAAGAAGAGATTCCTTATAATAACATATTATAACACAAAAAAAAAAGAGTCTTTTGTTTTGGGTACTCACCGGGTCCGTCTGCTTCTTGGTGTACAAGGCTAGTTCAGCGTAAAGATGAAGCCATTCTTTGGCTTGTTCCACCTCTGATTCTTTCATCTGAGAAATAAATAATCAATGTCAGCAAAAGAAAAAAAGAATTAAAGAGGAGGGAGGGAGGGAGGGGCTCATGACCTCGTAGTATTGCATCAGCAGCGTACTAGTGGCATAGTCATCAGGCAACCAATCGGGCATGTTGCCTTTGAAAAGCTCATCCACGGAGAGTGTGTCAAATCCACATTGGAATCCATCTTCCCCTGTGGTAGACATGACCAACACAAGTAAATAATATAAGAGAGAGAACGTGTTTTTTTTAAGATATAAGACCATTTTCGCATTCATTTTTTTTACCTGGAGGAGGAGGTGGGGGCAAGGGCCTGCAGCGGGTTGTGACAACATGGAAGCAATCTTTATTCTCAGTGGCAAGCCGAACATTTGTTTCAAACCTGCAAGTGTAATTGCGTGCTGGATCCCTTGCCTCTAAGGTCTGGTCATGAGCTTGAGGCAGACCCAAACGTTCAAAGTGTGTCCCCTACAAAATCAACCACGTCATCAATGTATTATATATATGGTTAAAACAGAAGCAAGAAAAAAAAAAGAGATACCTTTTCGAGATTGTAGCAATGGAGTGCGATTTTAGCAAAGAGCAGTGGCTTGGCGTGCATGGCATCCTGAGATTGAGAGTAATTGTAACCGCCAGGGGCAGTGGGACTATAAGTTGGACAAGGAGTGTACCGATGATGAAAGGTTCTTCGATATTCCATGTTAGATGGAGTTGGTGACTGTATATATACCGCCCGCTTGCCCGGTTCTTCGTCAACGGGTTCCTTCAGAGAAGAGAATGAACATGAACACCGATTTAATGCAAAATAATACCGGAAAGAGCAAAACTTTAAAAAAAAAATAATAATAACGGGGAGGAGGGGTACCGGTAGAAGAATAGCATCGAGTAACTCTCGCTTCAACTCGTCTTGAGGAGTAGAAGGCAATTTTATGACCACTGGACTCCAAGTGCTGGGGCCGGGGGGAAGAGGTCCCCAAACATTGGGAGGCTGATATGGTGGTGGATAAAAGTCAACGAAACCTTGTGCTGACGGCTTGTAGGTAGGCGGCGGCGGCGGCGGCGGTGGCGGCGGTAGAAAAGCACCGAGTTCCTGAAGGATATGCACCACCAGGTTTAAGAAAGAACGCCCACCACAAACTAGAAAACAAGCCAAATTACCTTAACACTCAATGTGTCGCTGTCCTCTTTCCTCATCACTGTTAACTCATTTAACGGCTGGTCTGGTGGTAGAACAGCAGCATCGAGTTCCTTCAAGAATAATATCACCGACTTAATGCAAAATACCCAAAAAGAGGAGACGGCAACTAAAGAATTCAATTACCTTATCACTCAAGGTATTACTATCTCCCTTCTTCAGCACCGCGTCGGACATTCTCACCCAAAGAGACGATGCGGGAAATGAAAGAAAGACACGTATCTTTTTCTCTCTCTTTCCCAGAAATAAAATCAACTCTCCCGAAATTCTCTCTACTTCCTTTATATACGGTTAGCAACTGACATAGTTAGTAATTGGGCTTTTCTAAACTTTGAAGCCCAATAATATAATCCAAACGGAACAAATAACTAAACCTAGCCGCATTGGATACGAATCGTTATACAAAAATATCCAAACCAAACCAAAATCCAAACTAAGATCCAAAAATATCTAATCATTAAACTCCCCTCGTCTTTTAATACAAAGTAATAAATATAAAATAAAATAAAAAATCAAATAGAATTTGTTATTAATTAATATATAGCTAATTATCTTTTAGACTATATTGTAGATATGATCGGCAAATATATAAGTATCACGGATGGCTTACGTCACAAAAATTTAAAATATTTTATTTAAGGCAAATCGTAGAAAATTTAGGAAATCTAGTTATATCACCTATTATATTGATTAAATCATTGTTAAAGAAATATATAGTAATATATTGTTAGTATAAATTTAAGATTTGACCAAAATTTTAATAGTCTAGTGAAAGGGTCTAACAACCATGTATAAGTAGATTTTTTATAGATACTCTTTTTGTTTCAAAATAGTTGATGTTTTGGATGAATGCACAAGAATTAAGACATACATATTTTTCTAAAAAGTAACACTAAAAATATTAAATAAATATAATCCAGCCAATCATCAAAAATACTATAAAACATCATTAGTCACACGGTTTTCAATGACTTTAAACTAATTAAAAAATATCAAATATCATGTATTTTGAAACATCATTAACTCTTAAAAACATCATCTATTAACTTTTTGTTTTTTTTTTGTTTTGCCTGGTTAAATTATTTTATTTTATTTCAGATTTTTGTCCGCGTGTAATTTTATAATTAATCTCTCACACTCGGTCATCCAGATGGGATAAGACACAAACCATTTCGATTCCTTCTTCCCACTCTCCTTGCCATCGTAATCGTCTCCGCCGGTTTTCTGATCCATGAGTCATGAGGTTAGGGTTTCTTTATTCTGGTGAATTGAATTCGATTGAAGGGTAGAATCGGAGAGTCTGGTTGCTGTCAATCAATGTCGATAGTGTTGGATTTAGGGCTATTGGTTGACCTTCTCATGATTTTTTTTTTTTGTTTTGAGTGCCTAAACGGGGATGGGTTCTATCTAGATTCTGTTTAGGGTTCATCCTTTTCCCTGATGATTCTATCTTTTGTTTGTTTGGTTGCAAGGAAAAACGGTTTTATTGGCTCTCTCTTTTTTTTTTTTTTTTTTTAATTACGCTTCTGATGCTCGTTGGATAATGATAATGGTTGAACTTCACCAGATTCCCATTGTCAGTTAACAAAAAACTTCACCACTTTCTTCAAAATCTCCTTGGAAAATAGTTCGTGAAACTATTGTATTAATCATCTTCTTTTGCCACAGGGTTGTATTATACATCTAGTGAAGAATTGCAGAACTATCATTGGTTTGAACCTAAATGGCTGCAAGGTAGCTGAAAGTTATCAAGACTTAAAAAGAGTCACTGAATAATATCACTAGGTAAGTAAAATTGTTGCTCAGCCCTCTTGTTATTTAATGGTGGTGACATTGTTGGATACCTTATTATTTACACATTTCTGGTATTTGGTCTTGTTGTTTATGATATCGCCAGGTGTGTTAAGATCACAGATGATGGATTACTTAAAGTGCTACAGATGTGTTATACCATCCAGAAGCATAATTCTATTTTATCTGGCTAAAAATATTGAAGATCCAGCAGTTGTAAGTTCTTGACCTGATCATGAATATTTTGCAGATTCACAGACAAGGCCTACAAGAAGATATCTCTTTTGCTTGATCCAAGTTGCTTAGATCTATGTTTAATACACGTTGGAGAGGTATGATCGTTCAACTTTAAGAGGATTTTATCAGTTGTAGATGAGCTTTTGACAAAAGCCTTTTGTCAGCCTCTAGATTTTTCCATATCTGTTGGCAGTTGCTTGTAATAATTGCATTCCTTAACATATCATCTGCACTGCCTTGAAAGTCCTCTCTCCTATTCCGCTTTCCTTTTGGAAGCAATAACTGTGTAAGTTTTTTTTGGTAGTGCAGGTAACAGTTGTTGGTGCGAAGGGAAATTTAGGGCGTTTCATCAATAACTGCCGCCTTACTGAAAAGGTGACTTGTTAAGCTTTTTTCTTCTTTTGCGATATCATGGCTCATAGTCTGATTATAAGCTCAGTGATAAAACTCTGAATTGGAAAAATGTCTTCTTGTCTGCTTCTTTGTTTTCTGGCATTCCACTTCCATCTGTTTTGTTATGTGTATGTTTTCCATTTGGAAGCTATGCCACTCTGTTGCTGCTTCTTGTTTGTTTTGATAAAAGTATTCTCATGAAAGCTTGTCACACTTATGGTTGTGAAAGTGACTGTTCTGTGATATTGAATTTTTGGTGGAGATGTCTTCTCTTTATGGAGCTGTACGGCCTTAAACACCAAAATTAGCTGATTAGTTTCTGAATTTGTGTCAATTAGATGTTTGTGAATGTGTACCTGACGATAGGCCCAACTTGTTGAATATGCTTACTAGCTAAAATGTTACTGCACGTTTGAAAACACCATAGGCGAAAAGCAATAAAAGTCTAATAATTATTATTATTTAAACCTGTTGCATTGCCAGGATCAGGAGTCGATTTATGACTACAACTATGTGAGGGTTTTTGCTGCTGCTGCTGCCAAAAAGTGTTATTGTGGGTCATCACATTGCCGAGGCTAGGAGATCCTTTGAACGGCGATGTAATTGTTCAAAGTTGCTCAGATGAAGAGTACCCTGAAATTGTGCAGGCAAATCTGGAATAGCAACTGCCTTCTTCAGTGAGAGCAATGCATCACTGGCTAGGCAGCTCGCTGAGCTGATGCAAGAAGCCAATCAAGAGGTGCCTGATTGGCTCACAAGATACGCTTCACGTGCTTCATTTGGCGGTGGTAAGAAACGGTCTGGTGGCCAGACGGGAGGGAATGTTGAGCTCAGCTCTCATGCTTCTCAAGTAGTTCCTCTTGGTTTTCTTGTGGACAGTCAAGCTCAAGAGCTCGTGCAGAACTCCCACAGCTCGTTTCTCCATGAGATCTGTGGGAGACAGATCATGTATGTCATAACAATATTGCAACCAGCGTGTGTGCTGTCTTTAGCATATATATATATATTCACTGCTCTTAGTATTTATGTAAGGTATCGAAGAAAGTAGATGAAGTATGTGTAGGGGAGGTGAGAATACTCCATCATAAATCTCTCAGAACCTTGTATTTGCTTTTGATCACAAGAGAGTTCTGAGTTTATTTCTTAAAGATCTTTTCTTTTACAATCTGTTCGTAACACCGAGATCGAACTTGAGAGAGAGAGAGACAGGTTCTCGTTTTTCATCATCATCAGAAGTCTACAGAGTCTCTCCACTATATCAGCCTCTTTGCTTTGATGAATGCAAGCTGCTCTGAGATCGGTTTCGGTATGAAAGATTCTTGTTCTTGAACCATTTCAATCAAACCTTTGCCATTCCTCGCCATTGTTGATGTAGATAGTGACCTCGAGATTGCCTCTGATTTGGAATAGACTTTCAGCTGCTCTGTCTCTGTCGCACCCTTCCATCTGGCTGGCTGGTAAACAAAGTTTGACTACTTCTCTTGTTGATTGAGGAGCAGTGCAGGGGATAATACTTTCAGCTGCTCTGTCTTTGGTTAGTTTAAGACTACAAGTTTGACTCTTTGTTGATACTTTATTGTACTAGAATTATATATTGCTGTGGGTGTTTGGAATATTGTAAAGCTGGAGGAGTCTGATGAAGATCTTGGCAGACACATACACAATGATGATAAAGATGTGTTTAGGAAGATGATCAGAGTGTGTGAACCAGATGCAGACACTCAAAAGGCTTGCGTTTTGTTAGAGGAAATGATCGACCATCAGGTGTGACTTTTGGGAGAGTAAGACAGCTGCTTCTCAAACAAGGTAGATGAGAGGTGTGATCAAGTTTGTTAATAAGAAGATGAATCTTTTGGTCGAGTGAGCCGAGCCTTTGTGTGATTGATTGTCAAGTTCGCAGCTGGTTCTAAGCTTCTTATAATATTTCTTTTACAAAACATGTTTTGGTTCATGATCTATTTCAATTGTTGTAAACTTGTAACTCAAGGTTGAAACAAACAGATCGTTACGGTTTAGATTACCTGAGAGACTAAATTAAAACACAACAAAAGCTTACTCAGGTAAGAAGTCTAAAAGACACCATGAAATACCCGAAATTCCCCTAAATTCAAAAGCAAAAACATAGAAAGTTTGGTTATTATACTTAACTAATAACTCCATAAGATAAAGAGCAACTTTTAGATAGAATGGATGATGAGGCGGATGACACCCTCATTAGCGAATGCTTCGATCCGGCGAATGTCATAGTCTCGAGGGACGACAGCGACATTGCCTCTGTACTCACGCCCACTCGAGTCGTCCATCGCTGCAGGTGCTCGTCCGGTGACAGTGACACAACCGTTTTCCACCGTCACCGCGAATTTGTCGTTGGGGACACCGGGCATGTCAATACGGATAAATAGGCCGCCGTCTGACAACTGCTTTGACTCGTATGCACTAGTTGATCCCGTCTGCACTGATGGGTTCGGTACTATGTCAGGACCAGTGAAAGCCAGATCTGTTAAGTGTAATCATAAAATAGCAAATCAATATGCAAGTCGAGAGAAAAATATTTATGCTATGTGACAATGGATAGGGATAAGTGTATATACCTAGAGGGTCAGTGCCACGGTGACCTATTAACAATTAACAAAGTTAATTATCTCCAAAGTTTTTTAGTCAAAATTACAAAGTAAAATATATAAAATTGAATACCTCGTGGGCCATGTCCACGGAGATGAGCTGCAAAATCAAATAAAATAGATGGTTTTTAAAAGGTGTAAAAAATAGAAAATTATGTAAAATTAATAAATCGAACTATCATAAACATACCTAAAGGATGGCCACCTGCGACTGTAACAATAAATTCAATAAATATTTCATGAGTATATCAATTAAAGAGCCCTAATGACAAGATCTCTAATTTGTTATAAAGATAAGAAAAGCTATAAAATCATTTACCTTCCGGATCATATCCACGGATTAAACGAGCTGCCAAAAAAAGTTTTAATTAATAATCACAAAAATACACACAAAAATATATTTATTCAAGAACTAAAAAGATTAGTCAAACATACAAAGGGATGATGACGCTCTAACGGACGTATATGCTCTGGCTGAGATAGTACCCAAAAAAAAGAATTAGTAAACTAGACAACATAAGAAAAAAAAAAGAAAAAAAAGGTTTATAGTTAAAAATTTACCGGAACAAGAAGATCCTACACGAAAATCGATCGTTTCCTTGGATAGGATGAGTCTTAGAACACCATCTCCCAAAACGGACTCCACGTTTGTGATTCTGCAGCAATCGCACAAGAGGCCCGTAGCAGTTCCGAACTCACGGAGAGAAGCATCATAAACCATTTCTTTTGGGGCCTCTCCGGACACAAAGACAGCTTTCTGCGATGGATCGAGTAGGATCTTAACGCTATCGTTGCTGACTCCCGGAAAATCAATTCTCACGAACAATTGTGCTGTCCCCTCCAAAACCTTAAATTCAGTGAAGCCTCTTGGTCCGTTCACCTGGTAAGGGTTGTTTGTAGCATAATACATACCTGATTCACGTACAAAAGAAATATGTCACTAATATACACAATCTTAATTAAATAATTACCATTAATATACACCTACAGTCTATACATACACAATCTCACGAAAGTACCATTTCGAACAAACTCATTACTACTACACGTACGTACAATTAACTACTACAAGACCAGTATGGTTAAGCGGCTGAGTAATTTCGTGATTTGAATTAGGGTTTTAGTGCGTTTGTCTTTTTGAGATTTATCTCTCTAGGGTTTTATAGGTTTTTGAGACTTATCGGAGGGAAGCTCTAAAACAAGCAGAGAATGGAGGTTGTCAGGTAAAAATGACAACCAATCCGTCTGGCAAAACGTGTAGACTTTGCATTTTTGAGTGCCTCAAAGCATACATTTACAAAAGTCTACAATAAAGCTCAAAACTTAACAATTTTAGGCAAAGACCGACTAACTTTGTTACCGTCTTGATACAAAGAGACTATCAGTGTACGTAACTGAACAGATGAAATTAATTAAAACTATTACGTACGTATAGAATAGACTGTGTTTACCTTCGGATTGAGGGACAGGTTCAACAAAACGGATCTCCATGCTTATGTTTCTCTAACCGAAGAGGAGAAGAGGAGAGGGAGAAGAAGAGAAAGTTGAGAGGTTTGATCAAAAAGAAATGAAAGTTGAGAGAGTTTAGCAAAAGAAAAAGAGAGAAAAGAGAGAGTTATGTCATTTATAATCTTTAGTTGAATCCGTTGAATCTGACTTTCACAGTCTAACAATTCAATTTATCCCTGTTATCAAATATAATTTTTTTCTTTTAAAATCGAAAAGGTGGCTAAAGACACAGAAGCCCTTACTATGAATTAAACTATTTACCACCTAATCGGGTTCTAAACCGGGTAACCCAGCCCCACCCAAGCCCAATCGGGTTATATCCTAATCTATCCGCCTCTCTTTCTCTCTCATCGTCTTTAAGAAAATCGGTTGACGAACCCTATCTTCTCTTATTTAGATCTCTGCTGTGTTTCGTTCTAGCTGTTGAATTGGTCTGCTTTGCTCTTATATTTGAATAGTCTGTGATGTTAACAAGTAGAATTTACAGATAGTAGTTTTCTTGTTTACTGGTGGAGTTTCTTGGTCGTCTCAATCTTTATAGATTTAAATTCATTGAGATATATGCTATGTGAGCATTACAAGTTTCATCTAGGCTGTGAAGTAATATTCTAGAATGTGTTTATATGGAGTAGAGTATGGTTCTGGTCTTCATTGTTTTGATCATAGACTTTCTACACTAAGATATGAACCAAAATAGTATAAGCCAAAAATTTGTGAACTTAAGACACAAAGGTGATAGGATCAATCTGTGTACTCCAGGGTAATTTTGACCATATCGTACGACAAAGCCGCATTCATTATCGTATAGTAAAGAAATATTTGTACAGGATGTTTTTTTTTTGTAAACTAAAAAAAAAAAAAAAACTTGGATGTTCTGACATACAAGTAATGGGTTCTGTATTGCCTGCCCATGAGGTCTTTGGGACTCTGCAACTGGTACAATGATCTTTTGGTTCGTTTGACCATAGAGATCTTTGGTGGGAAAGGAATCTCTGTGGCTTCCACATTGTCTCCATGGAAAGTCTTTACTTTTGACAAATATTTGAGATGCATTCGGACAGAAGTTGTATAAGTAAGAGAGGAGATCTTGATTCTCATACGTTTTTGTTCATCTAATAGATGAAATTAAATAATTGTTTGTCCATCGTTCCACGAGTTTACATGAAGTACTCCTATAAAATTTCCATGCATGGATTTATAATTTTTTTTTCTTTTGAGCAAAGGATTCATAATTTCTTATATCAATGTTTTTTATGTTACCTTGTATTGTATTATGTGTTTGTTATTTGATATTTTGTATATGTAAAATTTTTGAATTAGATTTTATTAGATTTCACTTGAAACAAGATTGGATTTAGATAATGGGACTATTATGCATTACTTGGTGAAAGAAAAAATTGTACTATTGGATTTATTAGGTACTACTAGGGTTTTACTAACAATTAAATGATTGGTTGTGTTCTGACATTTTATATTTATAGTTTAGTAATTTAGCTAATGAAAATTTGTGTATTTGACATGGGCATGTGATTTGCTATTTGTGTGATACTTATGTTTGGATGAATTTCACATGTGATCGGGAGATGCTGAATTGTTTTTGGTAAAGTGCAAAAAGAGCGTTTTCCATCGGACATTAACGTAACATTTTGACCCTTGTTTTGGTTGGTTACGTTGTTGTATTTTATTGTGTAATTTGTTTATTTATAAGAGCAAATCCTTAAGAGAATGTACTATTTGTAAATGGAAAGAGTGAGGCTAGCATATGCCGGAATAAAAAGCACATCGCATGGCTAGATTTTAAATGAAAAAGACAAATTTCCTCATTTGTTTGTAGGAAAGCTTGCATCTATTCATGATATTGGTGGAGTGCACGCTATCGTCGCTTCTATAGTTTTCAGTGTTGTTAGGTCTCACGAAAGTCTGGGTGGGAATCTTATTAATTATATGTATCCTATGATTGCTGTTCGCATTTATTTACTCTATCTGTGCAGTTTTAACTGGGTAGATCTTAAGTTTTAAAATATAATTAAAAAGTATGGTTGATGTAGCTCACAATATGATAATATATCGTGCAGGATTCACCATAGGTGTTTATGATCGGTGAATAATCAGTGTCATCTTAATATATTGAGCGGAATATTTAACAGATTGAGTCAAGATGAAATTACAGTTGTCCGTATAGCAAATTTGTATCTCACAATAGTACAGTATTGTGAAGCCCTCACCTCTTTCCCTTTCAAATCTTGGGCTTTTATTTTAACCATTTCAGCTTCCCATAGGAACTCCTCCTAAAAGAAAATAAAGAAATCAATCATCAGCTCCTTCAGAAAAGATACTTTCTTACTAACACCGATGGAGTTATCAGGGTTTGGGGTATTGGCCGTTACTAGTTATCCCATGTCTTTTCTCTGTCTCTCCTTGGTTGGTTTATCTATCACTCTCTTGTTTTGTCAGCAAACTCATATGTTCCATGATAAAGTACTCTGAAGGATATTTTGTTTTATGTCAATTTTAGGTTCGGATCTTTATTTTGTGAGATCTTTTGCCATTCAAAACAAAAAAAGAAAGAAACAAAGAGATTATCCAGAAGAAGATGGATAATTTTTGAGACCAGCTGGTCAACTGGATCTGGAAGGACCTCTCTACAACCTATGGGATTAGTGTGGCTTTAACATTTAAGTTAACATCGAGACCAGCTGATAGGTATTTCTTTAATTTGTGGTTTCATCAAGCTAACAATGATAATAAATATATAGTTTTTAATACCAAAAAAGTATTATCTGACGAGTGCTAGAACATGTAGAATATTGAAAATCCGATCTAACTTAAATCTAAAACATTTCACGTATCATTTAATATTCATCTCTTCAATTCGAAATTATTTCAGTTTCCCGACACAGTCTGGAACCGTCGCTCGTGCATGCATGCTATATACTTAAACCTTATAACTTCAAATCGTATAATAAGGGGATTTCTATAAAACTATATATTAAACAAGATAATATATCCATACAAATCCACAACGTTAGGTAACCCACGAGTGTCTTACGTTACGTATATAGAAACTTGAATAATATAAATCATTATTTTGACAATACATCCAAAATGAGCTCTTCCCCGGATGTCCCACGTCCGTACATAAAGACCCTTCGTGTACTTTCCTTTAGATCCCTCTTTTCCACTTTATACAACATCTTTCACGCACAAATTCAATACATATAACTATCTTCGCTTAAACTTCTCAAAACGCTCTAAAGCAATCTCATCAGATTAACCTCGAGGGCTTGAGGGAGCTACACGACTGCAAACTATGTCCTCGACCACTGTCGAAAAACAAGAGAATCTCTGTCTCAACAAGGCAAGTAATATTCTTACCACCTAGAGATTTGTATTTGATGTCAAGTAAACGGACATGTTTAGTTAACATTAGTACATTTTTACCAGTTTACTAAACGGACATGATGTCAAGTAAGCTTGTAACATTATATTCAACTATTACCAGTTTACTAAACCAGTAGACGTGAACTATATGATTACTTTCTTTGTAACTCGTACGTACTTGGAAGTCTAACATGAATCTCGCGACCGGTTTTATTTCAAATTCATTTGTAGACAGCAAAACAACATCAATGAAGTGCAAAACAACATCAATGAAGTGCAAACAATCTCGCGACCGGTTTTGTTTCATAAGCAGCATGTCTTAGAAACTTGTGTACAAAAACAATTCACGTCTTCTTTCACAAATCTCTTTATTTCGACATACGAAGCTGAAAAAAGCAAGATATTCATTTTTCGCCATGATCTTCAAAGGCTCAACGAGACCTAGCAGCAAAACCCAGAATAAAGATTAGAGTCAATTGTAATTTGAGCAAAGGTAATCCAAAGCTATAGCTAGGTTTTGGAAGGTGAGAACTGAAGAATAATATAGTTCAACCATTTGTTTGGATAAATACAAACTAACCATGTGTCTCAACATAGAGAAACAACAAAATATGTGAGACTAAACTATTAACCATCTTCCAAGGGAAAAGGCAATGTCAATTGTCATTTCAGTTAACTTGTAAGAGGGCTAATGATACACGAGCATCCTTTAGGAAAAGTTAAAGATCCTCTTAAACATTTCACCATTTGTATGAACAGAATCTGGATCAAAGCAATCAACTTTCTTCAAAACTAACTACAAAACCATTTTTTTTTTAAAGAAATGACAAGCTAGAATTACTAAACTAACATGATGCATAGACATTAACGAACTGCTGCCTTAGTACTGAGTAGCAAACTAGTAATGCACCACGATCGTTTGTTTAACAAAAAGAAGATGCTTTTCAATCTCTAACATAATGAATCCATCAAAAGTGAGAATACAGACAATTACCTATTGATGATCACCGTGACCATGACCATCCCACGGGTGCCTCCATCCCTATGAGTTGTCAAATATCAAAATCGCATTAAGCCCATCATAGGAAAGAGTAGATATAAAACAACTAAACTTAAGAAAGCTCCAAACATTACAAATAGCAGCAAGGCAAAGAGAGTGTTACCATGACTACAGGGCCATCTTGCTTTGCTCTGTACAGAATCCAAAACCTGGTCATTGAATTTTTCGATGTCAATGCCAGGCAATTGATTACAGTTTTTTTTTTTTTTTTTTTTTTAAAAAAATTCAGATATCAACATCTATCCGATTGCCTCTGATCGAGATTCAAAAGAGAAACGAAGATTGAAGTCGAGTAGGAGAGAGAAAATGGTACCACATTACACCGCACAAGCCCTTTCCGGCGACGGTGTGCCACGTCTTGGGAGTTTGTACGGTGACCCCCTTGTATGCTATACCTCCTCCACCCATTCGCAAGGCAGTTTCAGTCTCCGATTTGACAAAATCCAAGGTACCTGAGATTCAGTTCAATGGCTCGTTGACTTTTGTCTTTTGACAAGGCCTCTACTTAAAAGGCGTCGGCCCAATTAAAAGCCCATTAAAAGAAGAGATTGAAGCTCCCTTGGATGTACAACCTCAGATCCCTTCTCCCTATCTATCTATCTATCCATCATCATCATCATCATCTATATCTATATCTATATCTATATCTATATCTGAAGACGTTCCTTGTCTTTATTTTCTAATCATGTTTTCGGTTTAATAAGTTAAATCATGTTTAAACTGCAATTTTCTTGGTTGCTGCTAGCCCTCTTGTTAACTATCTTTTTCCAATGGTACATTGACCAAGGCATGTCTCCATCAGGGATCGTCATGTAGACCAAGTCTCATTGTTTGGTACTTTGATTGAACCAAATCTAGCAAAGCTAGTGTATTGATATTGACTAACACTCTGTCTAGTCACAAGATATGAACCACACTTGTAAAAAAAATACTCTGTTTATTTTCACGAGTGTGTCCTCTTTTCCTATTCACATGAAATCTTGCAAACCATTCCTTTTGAACTTTCAACAGACAACAAAGCAAAGTAACTACACAAAGACGATATATTGTTTTAAAAAACGACCTAATCAATGAACAAAACAAAAAAAAAGAAGCAATCTTTTCAACTCTGATTTGTCTAAGCTAAGCTCTGAGATTCCACCCATCCATCAGGTCAGGTTTACTCTTCAAAGGACAAGAAGCATTGCGTACCAGAGACAATTGTGAGATTAAAACTTGACCTTCATCGATGCACTTATGTGGTAGAGTTGAGTTTGGTTGTGTAAGAATCTATTGCTCATTCATGGTTACATAGAGAGAGGAAGAAGCATCCTCCGCTTCTTCTTCCTAGCTATTCTCACTTGCTTTGCGATTTTCATACAAACGAACAATAGTAAGCAGACACAAAGCAAGATGAACGCGAGTTCCAACCGCTTCAAGTACAATGAGACAGCTGAAAACACCAGGAACGCTAAGATCACCAGTTCCCAAATAACAAAGACTACCACATCCACCCTGGGTGATAAAATAAGCATATTAAGTAGCAGTAAGTACCACAGTAAAAAAAAGACAATAGAATCAAGATACCAATGGCCTCAAAGAAAATGAGTTTTTTTTTTTGTTTTTTTTCACGATTCCAATTGAATTACATAACACCATGGTCCAAATTATCAATTGAAGACGAGCACAACTCTCTAACCTGGAAGAAGAAGAAGAGAAATTGGAGGAGGAAGAGAAGAGAGAGACGGAGGCCCAATCATGCTTTGATTTAATCTGATATTCTCTTAGCTGTTCCGCTAGTTTCGATCTCGTTATCATCGCCTTCTCCACCACCACCACCACCACCACGGTCAACGGAGAAGCTAAAGTAGCGTCGGAGAAAACAAGAGATTCAGTGGAAATCTGCGAGATGCAAATACTATTTCGTCTTCATAGCGACGAAACGATGTTCGATTCGTGGTGCCTCGGCGATCGTTGGCTTGGACTCTTTCTGTCGGGTCGGGTTAAGGATCCGAGTCTAACTTATAGGCCCATGTGATGTATACTGGGCCGTCAACTTGTTAGCCCTTTGCAAAGTAGACTGATCATTACTAAAAAAGTCATGGATAAATCTCAAGTACCTTAATCTGTAAAAATGGTGTCTAAAATGTTTTATTAAATAAGAGCATTCATCTCTATATTTGTCTCTATAATATTATTTAGAGCCAGACCTATTTCATTCCACTTCTATTTTTTTTTCTAAATTAAAAATTATTATTTCTTCTTCTATTTGTAAAGAAAAAAATAACATTCCCCAATTTTAACTCTAGATTTAGAAATTGTTATCTATATATATATATAAAATGTCTGCTTCCCTCCTGTTGCGCCACGTAGGATGCCACGTCTGTAAGTCGAGCTCTATGGATGTGACACGTGTCCGAGACAATCAAAACTGAGTTTCATTAATTCTGTAATAACGGTCTCAAAGAATTTAATTCCATGGAAAACAGACTCCACATTGAGGTTTGTTTTGAATCAGTACCTACTGTTTCAAATGCTCATCCAATGGTTACTAGAGGAAAATCAGGAATCACAAAACCAAATCAGAGATATGTGTTGTTTAACAACAGAGTAGCCTATCCAGAACCAAAGACGATCACAGCTGTTCTGAAAGACGAACACTGGAATGCAGCTATGACAGAAGAATACGACAACTGCATGGAAACAAATACTTGGACTCTGGTTCCTTATACATCAGATATGAAGGTTATTGGAAATGGATGGATTTATAAATCAAAGTTGGATGAGAATGGTATTTTGAAGAAGAGAAGAGCTAGATTGGTTGCAAGAGGAAATCATCAAGAAGAAGGAATTGATTACCTTGAGACTTACAGTCCAGTAGTAAGGACACCTACAGTTCGGTTAGTCCTTCATTTTGCGACAATAATGAAGTGGGAGATCAAACAAATGGACGTGATTAACGCCTTTTTACATGGAGATTTGAAAGAAACAGTTTACATGCTGCAACCTGCGGGATTCATTGATAAAGCTCGTCCAACACATGTTTGCAAGCTCAACAAGTCCCTGTATGGACTTAAACAGTCACCTCGGGCTTGGTTTGACAAGTTCAATAACTTCTTGCTGGAGTTTGGATTTGTATGCAGCACTGCAGATCCATCTTTGTTCATCTATATGAAAGGATCTGATGTCATTATGCTCCATTTATATGTTGACGACATGGCAATTACTGGTAACAAGTCGACAGTCATGGACAAGCTACTGCAAGAACTTCATAAACAGTTCAGGATGAAAGATCTTGGTCGCTTACATTACTTTTTGGGTATTCAAGTTCACTTTCATGATGGAGGCTTGTTCTTGACACAACAAAAATACGCAGACGACTTGTTAGTTCTAGCTGGAATGGACAGTTGTTCGCCAATGCCGACTCCGCTACCAGTTCAACTCAACAGAGAAAACGAACCTTCTCCACCATTCTCGAATCCAACTTATTTCAGAAGCTTAGCCGGGAAGTTATAGTACCTGACATTAACGAGACCTGATATTCAGTTTGCTGTGAACTATATATGTCAGAAGATGCACTCCCCTTCCGTCACAGACTTCAATCATTTGAAAAGAATACTGTGATAAATTAGAGGGACATCAACCATGGGAATTTCTTTCAACAATGACTCTGCTTGCGTGTTGAGAGCTTACTCAGATAGTGATTGGGCAGGATGTAAAGTCACCAGAAGATCCACTGGAGGCTTTTGTACTTACTTGGGTCAAAATCTCATCTCTTGGTCCTCAAAGAAACACCCAACAGGTTTCTAAACGCTCCACAGAAGCAGAGTACAGAACCATGTCTGAAACTGCTTCAGAAATCACGTGGATGTGCTCAGCCTTGAGGCAACTGGGTGTTCCACTTCCTCACACTCCCGAGCTTTACTGTGACAACCTTTCAGCGGTTTTGTTGAGCGCAAACCCTGCATTCCATTCAAAAACGAAGCATTTCGAGTTGGATCATCATTACATTCGAGAAAGAGTTGCTCTAGGTGCGTTGGTTGTAAGACACATCCCTTCTCATCTTCAAATTGCAGACATCTTCACCAAGTCACTCCCCATTAACACCTTTATCAGTCTGCGATACAAACTTGGTGTAGATGTTCCACCTACACTAAGTTTGCGAGGGGGTAATAACGGTCTCAAAACAGAGATCAAAACCGGCACCGTTTCTTTAGTAACTAACCAAGAGTGGAGGCCCAAACCTAGGCAATCAGAGCCCACGAATCTCGAGCCCAATATCAGTCATGTTCAACGGTCTTCAGCTTTAAATGCTAGAGACAAAAGCTCTGCCGCGACAAGGACGGAGAAGCACGCCCCAAACCGTACGACCAAAGAAGCCAGCTCACACAATCGCTTCTCACTCCTCTCGTCGTTATCCGAAGGAGAATAGGCCTCTCAGGTGTCGACATGTATCACCGGGAGCTTAGGGTTTTCTAGAGATGTCTCAGACTATAAATAGAGAACAATATGTAACGTTGAGGTTAAGTAAAATAAAATAGAAAAGAAAAGCTTCAGTCTTTATTATGTTTCCTCTCTGTTCTTATTCTGGAGTCCGAACGACTAGAAATTCACCCCGCCGCCTCTGGTCAGTCCGGCTTTACGATTTAGGACTGCATTCAATACAACCTAATTACCCTTCTCATTAAGGCTACAGATAACCCTTCCACTCCCTAGCGTTCAATACAACCCTTCCTTCATCCATGCTAGCGATTCTAAACCTATAAATAACGGAGCCAGCTTCGTTGAGATGCATCACTTTCTCCATCTCAAGTATTATAATCCTTAGAGATTCACTTACCACCGATGGCAACGTCCTCCGTTTTGATCGCCAATTTGAATGTTCTCCGCTGTAACGTCACCGTCTACGTCCGTTTTCACTGATGTCATTCTCCGTTGATCATGCTGTCAAGAGTATCTCAACAAGCAAGAAGAAGCTATGGCTATTTCATTGGCCGAAGCCGATGATCTGATGGTAGAGACTTTAAATAAAATCATAGAGATTCTGTCGGCGATGAACGTATAATTGTGTGAGCGATGTTGATGGAAGAAAAGAAGAGGAGAGACATCGTAATATTCTAATGATATATAAATCTATCGTTTTGGTATTAAAAAGTTATATGACATGTGTACGAATATCTAAAGACTATTATCTAACACGTATTCCTTTGTTCCAAAACTTTTTTTTGGTTGTTCCAAAACTTTAGTATTTTAAGTCTTTAAGAAAATATAAATTTGATATTCCATCAAAAAAGAATAACTAAAAAATATATTACCTCTTCGTTGTTGTAAATGAAGTGTTGGAAAAATACTTCTGTTATTATTACTGTCGACCAGAAGGTCTATATATATACAAGGTATTAGACCGTCATAAGGTCATGTTTATCCTAACAAAATAAGGGTAAGGATAAACACTATGTTACAGATATACATGGAATATATACTAGATAAACACATTGTCTCTGGTTGTCTTTATCATGTCCCGGATTGAGCCTGCAGTAAGGGCTGGTCGAAGGTCGATCATCATTTGGTTTATAACACTCCCCCTTGATCGACACATCCGGTACAGGTTCGTTGCATGCTTAATGTTGCCTCATTAAAACCTCTCCTGAAAAACCCCAAAACCAATGTGGCAGAATGGGAAACCAATGACAGGAAAAAGAGTACAACACATGAACTCCCCCAGATGAAAGCATCACTGTAGTAGACGCATTCCCATCTGGTATCCGAGTCTTCTTGAACGTTGAAGTTGCCTATGACTTGGTGAAGATGATCAGCTGGATTCTCCTTGAATGAACTTGTAAGTCTTGGACGTTGGTATGTCTTTTGGAACTCCATTAAGATGTGGTCAGGATGTACATCTTTGCTGCTGATCACTCCATGTCTTGGTTGAACTGATGGTGCTTCAAACGGTGCTCGGATGGACTTTATAATCTGCAATAAAACTTTACGTGCAGGTCCTTTTTCATGTCCTATGGATTCTCTTTGGTTAAATGGCTTTCCCAAAACGTGGACATTCAATATATATATTGAGTCATAGACCCAGAACACATACAAACAACTTTACTTCATATCTTTCGTTCATTCGGACTTATATCTCTTCGTATGTGCCAATGGCTTTATCCATTGTAACCAACCATTCTTTATTTTCTTTTGTCGATCCATGTTGAACTATAGACCTTGTCTATATTCGTTCATAATCATGAGTGTCTAAGGTCATACCATCAATAATTATTTGCTGCAATGAAACTCATCACACAATGAATTCGCAGTCATAAACTCATGTCCTTTTGATATCTTGCATATTTCCATTATCTTATCCATTCGTCCATGTGCATTTTGATCATATAGACTAGGATTTAGCCATGTTTAGGTTACATTTTGCATACATGAGTCTTCTCACGGAATTTCTTATCTCACAAGATCCATTCACTGGTTTCTTTCTTAGATGGCTTTTCTGTATGTACATGGTTACTACGCCCATCTGTCGTATAATTACTTCGAATTCTTTGAACACCCCACGTCCCTATATAGGTTTTATGAGTACTCTACGTGGGTTCATGATCCTCAGGTTATATCCTTCAAATCCCAAGTACTACAATCTTTTATGAGCTCTTATGTATGTAAATACATCTTTGGTGTTAACACTCTTTATCTTTAGTTTCATACTGTTCCAGACATGATCTAATTAGATTTTGAGATCTTATTATCCAAGACCTTTATACCTTGCAGTTTGGCGTCCCAAACTACATGGTCTGGTACCTTAGATGTGTGGTTGCGCAACCTTATTTCTCTGTCTGAACTGGTTTCTCTTATGAACTCGGATTTGTACGATTCTGAGCACCTTTCATTACTTTCCGAGGTTCCTTATTATTTGGAACTTATTTGTCTATCTCTAATAGACATTGTAGCAACTTGATTGTGTCTCTTAGACATCTAATTCGTGGTGCTTAAGCTGGTATGACTTAGTCATTTTTCTTTTCGGGTCAGTGTGTCTGGCATATATTTCTGCTAGCTTTTATATCTTTTGATCATATTCTTTTAGAACGTCTAGATCATAATCTTTGGTCTGAGGATCTTGCCAAGACAACTATGGTTGATACCATTATATTTCTCTTTTACTCTTTACTCTTTATCAGCCTGATAACTTTCTCCTTTCAAAGTTGGATAATCAGATTACTATCTTTTGTAATCTGTGTTCTTGGCCACTTGATTAAATCATCCATGTTTGGCACAAGGTACATTATAGTTTCGTGGAGGAAGTCTTATTTATCTAATATATATTCCCAATCCTCATCTGAGGTTCCATCTTAAATGGCACACATATATGTGGTGGAATATTCGTATTTTCTTAAGATGGTTTGTGTATATGTCTGGTTTATGACCCTTAATCATTCAGAGGTGGGAATTTCTATGCTTACATGTATGGCCTGATGTAAATCAATATTTATATACATAATGTCCTTAAGCTTTAGGCTGGACGTGGGTGATGTACCATTAGTGAGGGCTTTAAAGCTTTCCAGGCGTGTATATTATGGTTGTAAACCATGGAATCCGAATTTATTATATGATCATGGACTGTGGGTTTTAGTCCTCTCTCCCCCTCATGAACATACTCATAATTTCGTAGTGCTTAGGACAGTGGAGCCTTAATTATTTTAGTGATTTTCCCTTTTGTGTACTTATAATACATTGTGAGATTTTATGGGATCACTTTTGTGCCTTAATTAATTTTTCATCATGTTTTGGATTAAGATGGCTAATCTGGTCATGCCATAAGTGTTTATTTCGTGGTGAACCATACTGGTTACCATAGCTTTATGCCTCTTTCATACTGATCCTTAGCATAGAATAAATCAGTAGAAAATATGGGTATAGGCATTCATAATGCTTTTAGGCGATTTTTCAAAAATCTGAAAGGAATCGTATTTTCTTTGCTCACTGGTTCAATGTGCAAAACATTGATAAATCTTTATAACTCAATGGGTCTGAATAATGCCGTGTCTTTTGCCATTGTCAGTACCAATTAATTGATTTCAAGTGATTGTAGGAAGGTAAAGTTGAACCTATACAATCAAGATGAAGTTAAATCTATGCGAGAAATCAATCTATCAGTGAACTGACTCATTAGTCTACACCCAACAATTGATTTTATGTGATTGCAGGAAGGTAAAGTTAAACCTATACAATCAAGGTAAAGTTAAACCATGCATGAAATCAACTACCAATGGACTGATTATTCTTTTATTAAGGTTTTATTTGTTATTTAATCAAGAATCATCAAGCAAGACCAAGCAAGATAATATATTAAAAAAAAATCGTTTTTATTATTTCAATAACATAAATGAATAACAAATAAATCAAATCAGATATGAAAACATAAAATCAGAATGTCAAAAAATTATTCAATGTATAATCTGACTTCATGGTCCATGAGTGTCCACCCGGAATCCTCCTCAGATCTCTTCTTATCAAATGTGGCTTTATTAGCTTCAGAGATTTTCATCTCACTGTCTAGTACTTCATAATACATCTCCATGATGTCATTAAACCGTCTGATGTTATCCATCATTTTCTGCTTCTTTTGCTCAATGTCTAATAAATATGAGAACATGTCATAATAGGTGGTGAAACCTTTGGCCTGATGTGATAACAACACTTCCTCTGAATGGAATGTGTCACGAGTTTTGTTTAACAAATCCTCGTTTGTTACCAATTCACCACATAGTCTAAGACTATAGGTGATTCTCATAAGATCAGAGTGATAATTGTCCACGAATTCATAATCCTGGAACCTTAGAGCTTCCCATTTTTTCTTGGATTCGTGCAACAATGGCTCACAGAATCTAGAATTAAAAAATGACCAGAGATTATGAGGATCATTAACATATCCAAACTCGTCTCTTAGGTCCTCACAGAGATGGTGTCGCATAATCATTATGGCTCT
>NC_027749.1:24093130-24101220 GCF_000695525.1 Brassica oleracea var. oleracea | reverse complement strand
TCTCGTCAAGAGCTTTAATTTGGTATCTGGCTCGTTGTCTGGATCCACCGGAGTTGAGAGATAGAGCTGTTTGAAGTTCGTCGGGAATTAGGGTTTTTACTGCTCGGATTTATTTCTGGTTTTTAGGGTTAGGGTTTATGAGAGTAACGTCGTGCTGATAACGTGTTGTAAATGAAGTGTTGGGGAAATACTTCTGTTATTATTACTGTCGACCAGAAGGTCCATATATATACAAGGTATTAGACCGTCATAAGATCATGTTTATCCTAACAAGATAAGGATAAGGATAAACACTATGTTACAGATATACATGGAATATATACTAGATAAACACATAGTCTCTGGTTGTCTCTATCATGTCCCAGATTGGGCCTGTAGTACGGGCTGGTCCATGGTCGATCATCATTTGGTTTATAACATTCCTAATCTAGATCTCTTTTTTTGTCTCTGCTTTTGCCTTTAAAACAGAATTTCAAACTTACATTCTCTGTTTACCTTAAGCAGGAAAAGTAACCACCTTTAGTTTCGACTTAGAGCACCCACAACCCAGAACCGACGACTATAACCAAGAAACAACTTTTGGAATATTTTATTACTTTTTCTTTTATTCGTCCGAAATTATAATAAAAAAAAAAACTGATCAATCGTGGGTCGCCACGCGTAGTGGGACCCGTGAACAGTAACTAACTTGCACATGAATGAATCCTTATGCAAGAGTTTATGGGGGCACAGAAACCTGAAAAACAGGCACAGAAACCTGAAAAACAAATATTATAATACTTTTTCTCCTGACAAATATTGCTAAGGACTTGGCGTTGGGGGTGCTCTTATGTTGCTACACCTCATTCAAGCTGGGGCAGAGTTATTCCCAATGGTCTAGGCTTACGCTGATTATTGGAAGTTATGTTTTCAACACTTAATTTTATAAAACCATCTACAGTATTGGTGTAATATCTTTTTGGCTCATTCACAGTGAAGCAAATAATGCCACATGGGATTAACTCATCTTTGATCAAGATTTCCGAGTGATACCTCCTATGCATATATAACTCGCTATAACATTATACAAGTCATGGTCCTCTGTAAATATACGCTTACACTTTAAGAACATGCTTCTCTCAGTTTCAAAAGGTAAATTATGATCTCCCTATTGTTATTTGTATATGTTGTGTTATGTTGAATGACTTTGTATGTCCGACCTTTCGTATTTAGAGAGTTGCTGAAGGTATTGACAAATGAAAACTAAGGCTAAATGTTGATATTAAAAATGGGCAAATGTGAGTAAATAAAAATAAATTATGGTAAATTTAAGTTAATTATCTATATAATAAAACCTAAGTACAAAAATATTATTCAAAAATCATCAAATAAAATCAAACAACAATCAGCTACACTCTAACAATTAACAATATTGTTTTTTTTTTAAATCATAATCACTTTGGATGGCATTGATTACTTGATAGAAACATTAATAAGTTCTCATTATCTACATCAATAAATTTAAAAGACAACGTATAAGAGAAAAGAAATATCTACATGTTCAAAAACAAATGATAAAAAGAGAAATAATCCATAATATATATATATATATATATATATTAACTTTCAGCTATGATTTCAAGTAATTTTATTTTACTTACTTTTATAGTAAAGGTATAAAAACATTGAAACATCTAAAATAATTACATTAATGAAAAAGGAAAATTTCTTATTAATTTGTCAAGCATTTATATTCTAATAAGAACAACGAAATGAATAGTGAAGATTAATATTATTTTAAGTTGAGAAAAAACGATATATTAGTATTAAAATTTAAGGTAGGGTTAATTAATTTTCACTTACTTATTACCCGCCCTAACCCTACGTTTCAAAATGGTTAATCTTTCAAGTAAAAATATTATAAATATCATCGTGACATCATATTGTTATGCAAAACAGCTAAATTTTAAAAGATTATTAACTTTTTTTAAAAAATTAAAGAAAGTATTATAATATTAAGAAATCCATCATCTAAAATTAAAATTAGGCGGAGTTCAACAACAAGGAAAAAAATAATTTATATTTATCTTCATCATCATCTTTGTTGTTAGTTGAGTATTTTTTGGTTCAATAAATACATTGAAATATTTGAAATGGAAACAATTAGATTTGCACTTTTATTATTTTAATCAGCTCTTCAATATCATACTTAGTTTAGCATAAACCGTAACAGAATGCAGTCATGTTTAGTCCAATCTATTCATACAAATAATAATCATGAGAACCACGAGCCATTTTTAAGATCCCAAAATATAGAAAATCACAATCAACCAACTAACTACGAATTCAAAATTATCAAAAAACATACAACGAGAATACCTGCACCTCATCCACTCAAATAATAATATATTAAATTATAGAACTTATTAATATAGAAACAAACATCAAATAAAACATAATTAATCTTAACACGTAATCCCTCCGCACACCCTAAGACCATCTCCACTGGTTTACTCTATTTTTTCCTCTAAAACAGAGTAACTCTATAATAGAATTGGATGTTGCTCCAATAGTACTCTATTTTATAGTGAAAAATAGAGTGATGAACAAAAAAATAAAAAAGTTACTCTATATATAGAGTAAAAAATAGGTTTACACTATTATAGAGTAGAAAAGAGAGTACCATTGGAGCATTTTTACTCTAAATTCTATTTTAGAGGAGAAAATAGAGTGAAGTTAGATATGCCCTAACATTCTTAAAAACTATAAATTTTATTATACGTTTCTTTTCCAAAAGCTTACACAAAACACATGCAAAAAATGCTTAATTATATAATTACATACATCATATGTAAATCACATTCCGCGCGTAGCGCGGACCGACCCTAGTTTAAAGTATAATATATTTGATACATTGGAGATAGTCTAAATCACTATAGTGAATTTATTGATTTAAAAAACAATACTTGAAAAGAAATATTCACCAAATGTATTTTTCAGTCTATTTAATGATTTAAAAAATAATATCAACTTAAGAAAATATTCACCAAATGCACTGATCGATTCTCGTGTCCCACCCAATAAACCGAGCGGTAAATATAGTTGAATATTCACGATTTAGAAAATATAATAATTTAGCAAAAAAATTAATAAATTTAATGTAAAGATCATATGGTTTTTTTTATCATGACATATACAGTTTCATATTGATTCCGCAAACCAAATTGATAATTCTACATCCATGTGAACGATGAGATATAGTTATTTTCTGACACTATATGCTAAATTATCCGTCGTTAAATTTTCCGTTCGAGGTATACGAATGATCTTTGAGTTGAAGAAACTTTCTTTCAAATTTTTGATGTCTTCGAAATAATTTTCAAACACCGGTCATCTTCTGGTTTTGAAATTATCTTCACCAATTGAAAACAATTCGTTGAAAACGTAAACTGAAACTCACGCAATTTCCTCATACACTCAATTGCTTATATTAACGCCTTCACTTCCGAGTAAAGAGGTGAGAGAATTGCCCTAACGTTTCTTACCCCCATCAGTTTGTCAAAACCCTCGAGAGTGCTATACCAACATTGTCATGAATAGGGTTCTTTCTTTCCATGAACCATCTGTAAAGCATCATCGTCCTGGAATTGATGGTAAAATCTGAACCTCTACATGTTGTGTTGCCCGATGTGTATAAACTTTAAAGATCGTATGGTTTTTATGTATTAACTTTCATAAATTTAAAAGCCTTATACTCCCTCTGTTTCATAATAAGTATCATTCTAATATTTTTTTTTTGTTACACAAAAAGTGTCACTTTACAATTTCGATGCAAATTATATTTACTTTCAGCTGAAAATTAATTACAAACTGCATTGATTTTATAAATAATTTTATTTATCTCAAATACTATTGATCAGAGAGGTGTAATTAATAACAACTTACATATATTTCAACAACTTTTTAATATGTGTGAAAATATCATTGAGACACTTATTCAGAAACGGGGGAGTATTTGGTTACATCCAAAACCGACCGTAGTTACATTACAAATATTTTAAAGTGTTCACCAATTCCTCTTATGTAGATATTACAAGATAATAAGTACTCACTATGTATTTAAGGGTGGGCATTTTATCCAGTTAAATTTGATTTGATTCATTATTCGCCTCGATTCGATCCAAAAAATTCCGGATATCCGTAGGTATTTGAAACAAAGCAAATACTAAAATCAATATCCGTTAAAAAGAAGCAAATCACAAATATTAAAAAAATTTAGAGATGGATATCCAATCCACTCCAACGTTTATACAAATTGATGTATATCTACATTTAAATATAAAGTTTTAAATGTATGATATTATATAATTATTATTTAACATATAGTTTATTAAATTTTTTTTTAAAAGTTACTTATTAAAAATATTAAATTAAAAAAATATATATAAAATCTTTATACAAAACTACAACTTTTCTAAGAATATTTGTTTTATAAGAAAATTTATTAATTTTAAAAATTTATAAAACATATAGCTCATTAATTTTTTACTTTACATAAAAAGATATATCTAAAAAATAAATGTGTATTATTTTTTCTAGATTTACTTGTATTGAACAAAGTGGTTGAAATTTCCGTAAATATCCGTGGATATTCAGAAATTTTTAAAAAATTCCAAATATCCGAAATACCGAATATCCATATTTTTGCGAAGTAAAGCCAATGAGAAAATTAGATATCAATGAAGTACGAAACAAATCACAGATACTGAAAAGTATGGTACTATTCGATCCATGCCGTGCCAAGGCCTATATGTATTAGTATTACCACGATGTCGGGTACAAGTTGTCGGTTCGCTATCACCGAGAACACAATTCATAGAATATGAAACAGAAAAAGACCACCAAACTGAAAAATACTTGTTTGGTTTGATGCATGTGTTGCTATGTCACGGTTCATGTTGCGTCTCGATTCAAATTTGAGACGAGAGACTACGAATGATAATAGTACACGATTCGCTGCTATGTAAAGAGACGATCGACGATGCTTCCCGGCACCATCTGTCCATTTTAATATTCTAATCATTTCCTCTCTCAAACATGTCGAAGATGGCATCCCACACATTAACATATATATCTCATTATATCTAGCAGTTCAAGTTATCGTATTCTCGCTCATATGTATCCTCCTGTTTTTTTTAATCATCATCTTTATGTTTAGCTTTAGAAAATTAGCTGAACATATCCGATTACGTTGAAATGTATTAATACAATTTCAAAGATCATGCCACCACCCCTAGACTATTAACTTCACGGGATAAGTATTAAGAACAAGGAACCACGATATTTTTGTTTTCATTGTAACGTTAATATATAGAGTGACGTTATTAAGCTTCTTCCAGCGTGGCACTAGTCAATAAGTCAATGGACCGACACCACCGACATTACGTCTTTTAGCCAATCAGAACACGCTTTTGGGTCCTACACTAGGACAAACTCCAAGATTTATATACACGTGTTGACTTCTAATTGCTTATTATCACTTTTCTCTCTGTCTCATTTTTATGTCGTCTTTCTATTTTTCTGAACGTTTGTCCACCGTCCAATTTTCACTAATAGTCGACACGTGTCTTCCCATCTATGGTGAGTTAAATAGTTAGTACTAACTCTCTTCTTTCTTTAACTATTTATGGGATTTACAATTGCATCCATATATATGTTATTTTATAAAGAAAACCCCAAACCTCAAGGGCGCAGCGATAGAGATCAGAAGCGTGGAAGAGTTCTCTTGGCTGAACGCTTCTTACTCTCCCGTTGTTAAGCAGCTGCTGGATACAGACTCGAGAGCTTACTACTTCGGGGACCAAGAAACAAACTCTGAGCCAAAAGCGAGGAACCCGAAGTACTTGTCATTACTAAACCACCTCAGATTCTACATTCCCGAGATCTATCCTCAGCTGGAAAAGATCGTTTTCCTAGACGACGACGTTGTTGTTCAGAAAGATTTGACTCCACTCTTCTCCTTAGACCTTCACGGAAACGTCAACGGAGCCGTGGAGACGTGTCTTGAAGCCTTTCACCGTTATTACAAGTACCTAAACTTCTCTGACCCTCTCATCAGCTCAAAGTTCGATCCGCAAGCGTGCGGATGGGCCTTTGGTATGAACGTTTTCGATCTCATAGCGTGGAGGAAAGCGAACGTGACTGGTAGGTACCATTACTGGCAAGGGAAGAACAGAGAGAGAACGCTTTGGAAGCTAGGGACTCTTCCTCCGGGTCTGTTGGCTTTCTATGGTCTCACCGAGCCGCTAGACAGAAGATGGCATGTCTTGGGGTTAGGCTACGATGTCAACATTGATAACCGTTTGATAGAAACCGCGGCTGTGATTCATTATAATGGCAACATGAAGCCTTGGCTAAAGATTGGTATTGGTAGGTATAAACCTTTTTGGTTGAAGTTTTTGAACTCTAGCCATCCTTATTTACAAGATTGTGTCACAGCTTAGAAGAAAAAAGACTTTTTGAGAGAGTTGAGAAGATTCTTATACACTTTGAAGATTCTTTTTTGTTTTGGAATGTTTTGTAGAGCTCAGAAAGTTTGTCAGGTTCAGATTTTCTCTGAAGACTGTTGTTCTCTTCTTATGGTCTGGAGAGCAATTTATAATCACACATTAGAAGGTCCATGATGTACTTATGGTTTAATAGATTACAGGGATACTTATTTTATTTTGTGAGCTTTTTGTTATATTTATGTTTATCTTCTAAGGATGGATGGATAAATTATTTCATTTTGTTTTCAAAGCTGTAATATTCTCTGCATTTAATGATTTTTTCCTGCAAATAATCAACAGGCTTTCCCAAGTTAACTCTCGAGTCTCGACCCCTTCATTGGTTCTATTTCAACATGAATTTGACACAACAAGAAGTTAACATGTATCTGTTGGAGCAGTGAATGCCATTATGCTGGTAGTCATCTTCATGCACCCAACAGCTACTCTAATACTTATAAATTTATCATTTTAATACAAACACTGAGTTAAATTAAATGCTGAACACCATATATATTCAAAAGAAATGAAAAAGAGCCATCTCTCTCTCTCTCTCTGACCTTAGTTTTTTAGGCAAGATTGGTTTTCCATTCAAAAGTTTGTTATAGTTGCTGAATATATAACTAAAGCGTAGCTACAGAGAGAAACATGTTTTAAAGCCTCCGGAAAACAACAAATAGACAAGATATCGAAATGCTACAAAGATCCGATACACCAAAAAAAAAAGGAAAAACAAAGAACCGAGGTTCGACCGGTTTGTGCCTGTAAACCGAAATCGAACTAAATCAACTGAATCATATGCACGATTTGGTTTGGTTAGTAATGAAAGCCCTAGCTAGGTCTCGAACACTAATATTAACTAGACCATGCGGTTTGAATTTTCGGTTTTTGGTTATTTATTTAACTAAATAATGTATTTGTAATATTTGATGTATTATATTCACCAAGTAAATATTTTTTTTGGCATCTTAAACCATCTAATTACGATAAATATTCGATATCATATAATAGACGTAATTACAGAATTGTAGACGATATATAAAAAAATGGTTATTAATGTAAAATATGAAGAAATATTATATTATGACTTCGTATGGCATAAAAGATTATAAATTAATTATACATGTTTAAAGAAAATAAAATGATTTTTAAACTTCTATGAAAAATTTAACATATAAAAAAGGGTGATGAATTAGTCATCAAATTGTAAATAATTTCATAATTTTGTTAATAATAAATTATTTATAGTCTTTGTTTTTCGTCAAGATAATTATTAAATGTCCATAACATTAATATGTTAAAAGACCATATTATGAAAGCCCATGCTGTAACAGTTTTTTTCGGGAAGTGTAACAAAAAAAAAATTACCTTTAATTCTTCGTTTTGTTTAAGTTCTGTGTCGGTAAAAGATTAAAAAAATCTTTCTATCTTTTTCAATGTTCAATTTGAAGCTTATTATGCGAAAATCATACGCAAATATAGGCAATTGGTTGGAATCTCTATATCTTTATATTCTTATAAATTTTAAATTTATTGTTTCCTCTTCTGCAAGCAAATCAATTACCG
>NC_027749.1:24091646-24092663 GCF_000695525.1 Brassica oleracea var. oleracea | reverse complement strand
ATGATGTAAGTTGACTATATAAAACTTGAGCATGATCATTTCAAACTAAAGTATAGGTAGGTTATATGCATTTGTTATATTGTAGTTAATATATTTTAAATATTACATAAGTCAAGTGATTCACGTTTTCGTAAAATAAAGTTCAAGTTCATTATTGGGTCGTACTCGTCCGTAATAAACTACGTTAAATAAGATGTATTTTTAGGTTCATTAAATGACATTAAGTTTAAATTTCATTAAGGAAAACTCATTAATTTAATTGGAAAAGACAAACATTAAAATAGGTAGGTTCATTTAATGACATTAAATTTAAATTTGATTAAGGAAACTCATTAATTTAACTGGAAAAGACAAGCATTAAAGTATGTAGTTTAATTTAATTCTCAGTGACATAAAAGTGTAAATAAGTTAGAAAACTTAGGGGTATTTTTTAATGAGTACTTCTCTTTTAATAATATAGAGAAACACACAGATTGGCAAAAGCACAACAAAACATCACAAAAAAATGTATATTCTCTGAAAAAATCCTTACTGCACGGTGTGAACTAAGAGGCTGAAGTTGCTTGAGGAAATGCAAAGGATACGTTCATAGCCGGCAAATCAAAATACGAACTCTTCACCTTCTTCTCAGCCTTATCTACATTCAAAAACTTAAATAAGATTTCATTCCCTATACACTTCTGATTCCATAAGTGTATGCAATCATGAATCCCTTGCATGATCTACAAATGAAAGCAATCTAAGAATTCGAAATCGCAAAATTCTCAGAATCAAAAACTCAATTTCATTGACAGAACCAATCATATTACTTGGTATATCAGGTGATTGACGAATGAAAAAAACTCAACCAATTCTCAAGAAATGAAACAGGACAAGATAACAAAAGATCAAACCAGCAAGCGAAAATAGATGAATCAGGAAAACGAAACATGCATACCATTTGAGAAAAAAGACGATAACGAACCTCGATCTGTAGATGATAGCACAGTCATGGTGGCGACGATTGCGATGGAAAAC
>NC_027749.1:24069723-24090030 GCF_000695525.1 Brassica oleracea var. oleracea | reverse complement strand
GTTTTTGATTTTGCAGTAGTTTTTAGATTTTGAAAAAACTCGAATGTCAATTTTGGTTTTTAGCTTTAGGTTTTTGATTTTACCGTAATTTTAGTTTTTAGAAAAAAACAAATGATATTTTTTTCAGGTTTTAATTAATTTTAGTATATTTTAGTTAATTATTTTTGTTTGATTTTGAAATATAAATTAATAACAAAAATAAGACAATAAAATAAATTTCTGAATTTTATTTCCTTGCATTTTTGTTTTTCTAAAATTTGATTACTGATATATTTCAGTTTTTCGGTTATTTTTTAAAATGTTAATTTATAATTTAATTTATTTTTTAAACAAACTTAAAATTACTATAAGAATATATCACAGTTTCAATAAAATAACACCAATAGATTATTAACAAAACATGCAAACTTTACATAAAACTAAATTTAAATAATTAAGTTAATTTTAGTGGAAAATTTAAAAGAATGTTCTTAATATATATTATTTTGTATTATATATGTTAAACTAATTCTTCTTACTAAAACTTATTTGCTCATACTTATAGTAGTTAGCATTTTATTTATTTATTCCTATATTAATGCACAAATGTAACAAAAAATTTAAATTAAAAAAAAAAGAAGAAAAGCAAAAAAAAAGCATCGTGAGATGTAGAAGCCAAGAAAACTTGGATTTTGGTTTTTCTTTAAAAAATGACAGTTATTTGAAAAACTAGTTTCCCTAAAATGTAGAGAATCTATTTTCTTCAAAACTTGATTGTTTAAAAATTGGTTTTTCCAAAAACAAAAACCAAAAACTATTTCAAAATCACAAGATAAGACGAAGAGTCTTATAGTTGGATAAAATTTGCTGAAATTTATCAACTATAAGACTCTTCGTCTACTGTGATATATTTTTTTTTTTTTGTTAGTTTGTCATTTGTTTTTGTTGGCATTAAATAAATAATCAGTGGATATTATTATTATTATTTGAAGGAACTCGATGTTGTTCTACCACGGTACCAGCCGTTTAATGGATATACATCACCCTTCGACTTTATTTTACCACCGTACAAACAGTTTCATGGATCATCAAATTATGTTGGAGGTATTTTTGATATTATATATATATATATTGAAGGAATTATGCACTAAAGTTGTGTTTGACTTTGCACTTTCACAGTTTGTAAACGTCCTCCTCCCCAAGAGCTGATTCCCATTAAGGAGGCCGAGGCAGAGCTCGAAAACTTGCACCTTCCTAGTTCTGAAGAGGTAAGTATATCCACTGTTTTATTTCAGTACTATCCGGTCAATGGATTACAGTTATGTTTGTAATTGGATTCTTTCTTTTCTTAATGAAGGAGGATTTTGATGCTGTCCTACCACTGGATTTAATGATATCACCATCATTGAATCCGGACTCTACACCAGATTATGACTTCTTCAATTATCCTCAGTTCAGTGCTCCTTGTCAAGTAACTTATACTCCCACTCCTCCCGGCGGTCACTTGGTTTTGTCTTACAACAGCCGTAATGATGCTTTTTATGCGGAGCCTCTGCTCTGCGCCAAAATTGGACTTCATTGCTACAATCTCGAAAATGTAACGTTTGTTACTGCGTCTTGCCTACCTAATATATATACTTGATTTATTTCTTGTGAAATTACTAAATTTTTTCTTTTTTTTTGGTTTTGTAGGGGACTAACTTTGAACGTTTGGGTGTGCCTGAAGCTGTGCCTGAACATTAACTTAGATATAGTTTATTTAACATTTTACCAACAAAAAAAAAACTTACATATAGTAATCTGCTCGCTTGTAATAAGAAGAAATGAGATCGCATCAGTGGACCACATCCTTAGTTAATGTTCAATAGGAATATCATTTCCCTGTGTATAATTCTAGAGAGGAAAATAATCGCTGGTTAACCTCATGAGTAGTTGTGGTTCAAAACTTCAAATACATCTCAAGTTTCGTCAATTCGGTTGTTTTGATAATGGGTCAAAACCCAATAGGCCTATTGATGACAGAAACCCATAAACATTTATTAATGGCTATATTTTTTTCTTAGATTACCAAGGAAATTTTACTATATTTACAATTATATTATTTTGAAAAATTATTAACATTTATAAATATCATTCATTTAAAATATGAATCCAAGTAGAAATTACTCTATTTCCAAGCCAAAATATAATTTTGTATATAAAATTGCACATGTATTTTGTTTAAAACTACTCTCTCTGTTTTATTTTAAATGACGATTAACAATTTTTCAGGAATTAAAACAATACATAATCTAACCTTTTTTATATACTTAATTTACTCAAACCCATTATTACGACAGATCATAACACAAGAGTAAATGAAGTCAATATTAGTTATTATCTGACTAGATTTTAGGAAACGACTAATATTTTAGAACAAAATCAAAATGCTAAAACGTTACTTATAAAAGAAATGGAGGGAGTATGATATAAGTTCATATAGGCATACCATTTAAAAAAAATTACATTCAAATCTTAAATATGTGTACTCATTCTTCCATATATTCACTGAGACCGAAATCCAAACAATGTTTTAGGAAGTAGGAACTATGAAACCCATTGTATTGTACGATTCCGTTTTAGGTTCCAACTTCCAACCACTGTACTACTATGGAATCGAATGTTGTCCAGACATGACATGGAACATCTAATCCACTTTCCTCCTTAATATTGTGATCTTTTTAAAGAGTTCTCAGTTTTCTAGTCGACTTGAATTGTTGTCATTTAATTTATACATGCCTATCAAGATCAACTATATTCCAGAGCTATTTATTACCATTATATGGAGAGTCACGGCTCTTTCAAATTGCGCTAACGCGTTGCTTGTTCACCCAATGATAATTTTCTTGCAGTAATATTTACTTTTTTGCAATAAACATGTTTTTTTTCCTTGCTCACTTTACATTCATTTTTGGAGAGCTAATTTAACAAAGAGTTTTTTTTAGGTTATCCTTTAATATGAACCTCTAGGTTCACCCTTAACATAATAGCCAATAAAAATTTGTCAATTCATATTATATTTTTAAAATAAAAATATATAATATAAAAAATAATAGTAATTGCATGAATTTTTTTTAACGTTGTTAACGCCGCCAACAAAATTTTAACCCTAAATCTGAAATACTAAACCGTAAACTTTAGATAGAACCCTAAACCATCTTATAAAACTTAAACCTTAAACCTTTAGATAAATCTTAAATCCTTGGGTCAATTCTAAATTTTTGGAACCCTAAACCATATAACCTAAATTCTAGAGTTTAAGAGATTAGGGATTTATCCAAAAATCAGGTTTAGTATTTAGGATTTAAGGTTTAGGTTTGCATTTTTTTTTTTGTAATTGTATTATTTTATTTTGAAAACATAATATGGTTTCACAATTTTTATTGGCTATTATGTTGTTGATGAACCTAAGAAAAAATGTTTAACAAATGTGTTAATGACTCCCACAAGAAAGAAAAGTATGAGTACAGTTACTGGCGATATATCCGGAAATATAAACGGATGTCAGGCTAACGTTCTACTTTTGATAAGTACACGGAAGGTTTTTTCTCCGATTACTTTTGGAACCTAGTTCAATATTTGTTTACACCATCTGAGCTTATATTCGCCGAAAGCCAAAAATTGAGAATAACAAGTGAAGGAAAAGCTTACCAAATTCCAAATACATGAAATTCATGAATGCTGAGCTTCCAAAACAAATTTGATCTTGCAACCAGGAATTAAATGGGCCCATTTTTTCATCTTCCAGCAGTTTTAAAGGGTAAACAAGAACCCAAAAAAAAAAAAAGGATAAAACAATGGTATTCTATTGGGAATTCGGCCAAAAAACACCTCAACTTTACATGAATTGCCAAAAAACATAAATTCATGGACTGACAAAAAAAAACACAAAACTTTAATTGACTTTATAATTAATTAACAAAGTTTTTGTTGATTTGCCAATTTAGCACGTCTTCAGAAAATTTAACAGATAATTTAATATCGTTTATTGTTGGCGTTAAGTGAAACGACGTCGTTTTCAAATGAGATGAAACGACGTCGTTTTATATGGTTTGAAAACAAAAATAAGTAGATCTTTGGTTTCGAATCCAGGTTGGTTGGGTCAAATGACAAAGTATTTTACCAGTAGGCTAGTGACATTTTCATTGGAGTTACTAACACATTTAATTTTATTTAGTACTCATTGAATATAAAAAAAATCTCTAAAAACTTATAAAGATCTTTAAAATTCCATAAAAATTTTAAAATATAGAAATTTTTTATAAAATTAATTTCAAAACTAAAATTAAAAATAAAATTTTATTTTTTCTTTAAAAAAATCAAAAATCTTCCAAAATTTTCAATTTTTTAAAAAACAATTGCTAAAAGTTGAAATCAATTATACACACATAAAAAGATACTCACATATTAAAATTAAATTAAAATGCTTAAAATAAATATTGTACCCATTATGAGTGCGATTTTAATTTTTAGCTGATAATTGTAACTTTAATTTTTTGCATTTTCTTTGAATTTTTAAATTTTTTGGAATTTTATTTATAAAATTATTTTGGAATTTTTTCATTTTTAACAAAAAAAATTATTTATAATTTAATTTTAATATTACTTTTTCTTGAACTTTTTTATATTTTTTGGAATTTTAAAGATCTTTTTAAGTTTAGATTTTTTTTCTATTCAATCAGTACCAAATAAAATTAAATGTATTTGTAACCTCATTGAAAGTGTCCGTAGCCCAGTGGTAAAATGTCTTGCTATTTGTCCCAACCAATCTGAGTTCGAAACCAAAGATCTATTTCTTTTTATTTTAAAATCATGTAAAACGACGTCCTTTTACTTAACGCCAACATTTAACGTCTGGTTAACGTTGTCTTAACTGTGGATTCACGGTTTGTTAATATGGCAGTCAATCTTAAGTTGCTTAATAAACTAAAAAAGTCAACAAAAGTAAAGTGTTTTTTTGGCCAAGCTCGAGTACAGATTTTTTTTGGAAATTCGTGCAAAGTTTGTGTTTTTTTTTGCCGAATTCTCGTATTCTATTTAATTATAAAAGCCTATTATTGTAACTACTAATTAAAATTTATTTTTAGATTTAATTAAATTTATTTATCTACAAATTTATAAATACTAGTTAAAATTTCGTTGCTACAATTGAAAATAATAATATTATTTTAAATGTCTACATATATTTTTAGATCATTAAAAACATCGGATTTACTCTTTTAATATTTTTTCTTTACTAAAATGATTCATTTTTGAACTTTCAATATATTTTTTGTCGACTCTTTCATTATTTTGCCATGGATTTTATTAAATTTTCCACACATTTAATTTAGCAAAATCACTTTTCTGATTTAACATATTAGCATTTTGTCTTGTAAGAGTTTTAGAGTAAATCTTACTATAAGACAGAAAAATAAACGATCCCATGTTGTGTGTCCTAATAAATTACCGCATGTTCCCCTTCCAAAAGCAGAGAATAGTTAATTAAACTGACGATTGGAAAGAAGAAAAATCCAATACTGTTAATCCATCACCCAATGTTTACCAAAAAACAATCCAATTGTTAATCCTTCACCCAAAGATTACCACTAATAATCATTTGTACTAAATGATTATTATTCATTTTGTTTTAATATTAATGTTTTTAGGGCAAAAACCATATAAAATGGCCAATTTGCTCAGCCATGCCCCATGTGGATCGTAGGTGACAAATGCATATTTCAAAGCAACACCGAGTAGCCCGTGGGTCCAGCCACCGACACTGACCTTTGTTTTCTTCTCTTGTATTCATTCCCTCTCTATCATCTCTCTCTCTCTCTCTCTTTCCCTCTCCCCCTAGCTATCTGTTTACTGTCAACTCTTATTAATACGTGCCTTCTCTTCTCTACATTACTCTAGACTCAAATATCACGCCAAAAATACATTTCTTAATTCATCGGCTTCCACCAAAAATGGCGGCCAATGCCTCATTCGCCACCACATTAACCATCTTGTTTTCCCTTCTCTTTGCTGTGACGGCAGAAGATCCGTACATATTCTTTAACTGGAACGTCACATACGGTGACATCTACCCACTCGGCGTTCGCCAACAGGTACTAATAACTAAACCAGTATTGATCTCGTAGAAGATAAATTTCCGGTTTGTTTTTTTTTTTAGATCCGGTTTGTTTTTCTGGTTCAGGGTATTCTGATCGACGGCAAGTTTCCCGGACCGGACATTCACTCCGTTACTAATGACAATCTCGTCATCAACATCTTCAATAACCTCGACGAACCTTTCCTCCTTTCATGGTAAGTCTTTTTACAAGTCTGTAATTACAAGAATTTGAGTTTAACTCAAAAGTTAGGTACCTTTAACATTGAAGTCTCTGTCGATTGATAATAGTTGCTAGGCCTAGTCGGCTACTAGTTTACGTTGCTTCTGAGTAGTATTTTACTTTCTTACTTTTTATTAGTGACGTAAAAAAAAACATGCGTAAAACAATCAAGTACGTGGGATTTTTGGTTTTGGCCACTTTCATGTCGGACTCAGTCCACGAAATAACTATTTACCCACATACGACATGATTAGTTGCGGTGATTGGGGTTAAATTTAATTAAAACACATTATAAAATAAATTATGATTTATGCTTTTATTATGCATGGGGTGGTAGTGGTAGAGTGACTATTGCACTATATTATCAAACATTTACATGTGGGGGAATGGTCCACCACCTTACCAAACTATAACAGCTGTATTCAATTTTGTGCAAACTTTTAGGGTAAGGGTAATATCAGCAATTCAGAATACTTTTGGGTAAAAACTAAATAATAACATTTATAGTTATGCTTTTATGCATGAGGTGATAATACATACTAGTAACTATTGCACTATATTTTCAACACATTCGCACATGGGAAAATGGTCCACTACCTTACCAAACTACCAGCTGTATTCAAGTTTATGCAAAACTTTTTAGGGTAGGGGGCATGATTAATAATTCAGTATACTTTTGGGGTAAAACCTAATATTTTGGAAATGAACATTTATAAACTATACTCTTACGCATGTGGTGATAATAATTAATACAGTGACTATTGCACTATATTTTCAAAACATTTACATGTGAGGGAACCACCTTACCGAACTATTGGTTGTATTCAAATGTATGCAAACTTTCAGGGTGGGGGTAAAATCAGCAATTCAGAGTACTTTGAAAATAATAACATTTATATTTATGCTCTTATGGATGGGGTGATAATACAGTGAGTATTGCACTATGTTTCAAAACATGTACATGTGGGGTAAATGGGTCCACCACCATACCAAACTATATTAGCTGTATTCAGTTTATGCACACTTTTAAAATAGGGTGCAGTGCTAGATTAACAATTCATAATAGCTTTTGGAGTAAAATCTAGTACTAATATTTTGAAAATAATAATAATTATAGGAATGGCGTACAGCAGAGGAGGAACTCGTACGTGGACGGAGTGTACGGAACGACATGCCCGATCCCGCCGGGGAAGAATTACACTTACATGCTTCAGGTGAAAGATCAGATCGGAAGTTTCTACTACTTTCCTTCTCTCGCTTTCCACAAAGCCGCCGGTGGTTTTGGTGGCATCCGTATCCTCAGTCGTCCTAGGATTCCCGTCCCTTTCCCTGACCCCGCCGGAGATTACACTGTTCTCATAGGAGACTGGTATAAATCCAATCACACGGTAAGGGTCTAAGGCGTTCTTAGTATGCTTGAATGACAAGTAACCCTGTTTCAAGATTTTGATTTTCAATTGTGTGTGTTTTTTTTAAATGTTAACTGCATCCCAAACCGGGAATTGGAATTGGTTTTCAAAAAAAGATAACCGAGGAAAAATTGAACCGGATTTATTAACTAGGTGTGTTTTTCTCGTTTGTAGGATTTGAAGGCAAAGCTTGATAGTGGTAGGAAGCTTCCTTTACCAGATGGTATCCTCATCAATGGCCGTGGAACTGGTGCCACTCTCAATGTTGAACAAGGTTTTACCCCTTTCTGCTTCTCTTTGTTTCTGATAGCTACTTTTTGTGCGTTAGATTTTCAGTTTGGTTTGTTTTTTTTTAAGTATAAAACTATAGGTTCTGATTCATGAAGTTTGGTTTTGATTTTGTTCTTCTGGTTTTCGATAACAGTGTTGGAATTCTAACCATATGGGGGGGGGAGGGGCAATTCAAATTCAGCTCGGTTTCAGTTTTTTGGGTCAAAGTATAAAGTTATTCGTTTTTTTCGGATAACTATTGGATAATTCATGTAGTAGTAATTTCTTAAAAAAAAATTTAAGAAACTTTGGGTTGGTTTTTCCACAAAATCATGGACCACACAGTTATATATACACATATAATATATACATATACATGCATACACATCAGGGGCGGCCCTTGGCATTTGCTAGAGGAGCAAAAGCAAATGCTCCATTTTTTTGAAAGAAAATTTCTTTATATTTAGGGTCCATTTTTGTGAAAAATAGGGCCCTCGAAATATTATGGCAATACATAATTTGGTCCATCGTGCACAGGGTCCATCACATATTTGAGCCGGGGCCTGATACACATATATGTGTTTTTAGACTCCAATGGGTAAAACCTCCCATTGAAGGTGCTCTTAGATATATATTTGGTAAATATTTGGTGGCAGTTTACTGATTAATTTATGATTGAGCTCTTCAGGTAAGACATACAGGCTGAGAATATCCAATGTAGGGCTACAACACTCCCTCAACTTCCGCATTCAAAACCACAAGATGAAAGTAGTCGAAGTCGAAGGAACTCACACTCTTCAGACTACTTTCTCTTCTCTCGATGTTCACGTTGGTCAGTCTTACTCAGTCCTTGTAACTGCTGACCAGCCTGCACAAGATTATTACGTGGTGGTCTCTTCTCGGTTCACCTCCACTGTCCTCACCACCACTGGCGTTCTCCGCTACAGCGGTTCTTCTGGCGGCGTCTCTGGTCCTATCCCTGGTGGTCCAACCATACAAATCGACTGGTCCTTGAACCAGGCCCGAGCCATCAGGTACCTTTCTTTCCAAAAATATAATATAAAATAAATAAATAAATAAATCTGATTCTTGGTGTTTTGGTCTGACTCTGTTATCTTCTTGTCTTGTAGGACTAACCTTACAGCGAGTGGACCAAGGCCTAACCCACAAGGATCATACCACTACGGTATGATAAACACCACAAGAACCATCAGACTCGCTAGCTCTGCTGGTCAGGTCAACGGGAAGCAACGATACGCGGTCAACAGCGTATCGTTTAAGCCAGCAGACACTCCTTTGAAACTAGCGGACTACTTCAAGATTGATGGTGTTTACAGAGTTGGAAGCGTGCAGAGCCAACCCACCGGTGGTGGAATATACCTCGACACATCTGTTTTGCAAGCAGACTACAGAACCTTTGTGGAGATTGTTTTCGAAAACCCGGAGAATATAGTTCAGACCTGGCATCTTGATGGATACTCTTTTTGGGTTGTTGGGTACGTGTATTGACTTGATCCACGCATTAGTTAGAAAATGATAACATGCTATTGTGTTCTTGTGATATAGAATGGACGGTGGGAAATGGAGTCCTGACAGTAGGAATGAGTATAATCTTCGCGATGCATTGGCTCGCTGCACCGTTCAGGTAAACTCACGGCAAAAGCTAGTGCATGTTTTTGACAAATGTGAATTAAATATATTAATTAATCTATAGGTGTACCCGAGTTCATGGACGGCCATATACATAGCATTGGACAACGTAGGGATGTGGAACCTAAGATCCGAATTTTGGGCAAGGCAGTACTTAGGACAACAGCTCTATTTACGTGTCTACACAACCTCCACTTCTCTCAGAGATGAATTCCCAATCCCCAAGAACGCTCTTCTATGCGGTAGAGCTAGCGGTCGTAGCACCAGACCGCTTTGAGATGTGGAGAGATAAGAGAGATGGTCAACCAAACCAGCTGATTCATTCTATGGAAGAGTAATGGTCAAATTAGTATATCAGTTTGTAACGATCTCAGCTCGAGGTCTCAATTTTTATTCTTTTTAAAAAATAATCTCTAGAGTGAAACTTTATTCGATATATAGTTATATAGTTCTGTTGTAAGCCTTATTGACGTAGTGTTTCAGTTTGCGATGATATTATGAATATTCAGTTAATTCAGAAACAAATCTAAACAGTGCAGAATATGCATCTAATGTGCAAGCCGAGTTATGACTAATAGGTCTAGTTACTAAACTGGTCAGCTTCACTAGATACATTTAAATGTTTTGCCATGTAAGGGCTGCCATACATTACAATTTGAAGATTGCTGATGTTTGCTTCTCGGAAACAGCCATAGATAAGACTTTCACTCTTGATGTTTGTATCTCATGTGCTGTAGTAAAAAGATACAAATGTGTTTTGGGAGGATACCATATATTTGTATATATGGTTCAAATTAGACCAACAAGCGCCTAAGATATTATTGTTCAATGAGGTAATAGGCTCTATTGTCTTGGTTCATGTTCCCGGTTGGATAACTAAAGATCAATAGTTGTTACTCCCATGAACGGAACCATAGAGCGTGAAAGAAACATTGTGTCAAACCTTTGCTTATACGTAATACAAAGTTCTTTGGACACAACAAATTCAGAATGATATCTGGTCCTGCATGTAGGTAAAGAGTATCTATTGTTTTACTCGGTCCATGTAGCATTGACCATCTTTGCCATGAACGAATACCGATCCGCCGCTTCATCAATCTGTTCAACATCTCAAAATCAGTCAGCCATGTAAAGAAAAATGTTGTTATTTAATTTAAAACATAAGAAAAGAGAATTTTATCATTACAATCTTTTGTGTTGGGCGACCAGCTCCGTGGCCGGCCTTAACTTCTATGCGACCTATTATGGGGTTTGTCTGCGGACTATTCTCTAAGCTTGTGCACAGCACGTGTTGCATCGTCTGTAGATGTACGCAAGTTTAACGATATGGTCTCCTTAGTAAATAGTCAAAAATCAAATCTATACAATAAAAAAAAGAAAGAAAGAAGAGTTGAAACGGACCGCAAGCAACTTCAAAGAGTGAAGTGGCACAACTCTGTCATCATGATCAGCTGTCAGTAACATGGTTGATGGGTACTGAACTAAACTATCAGTTTGTTGCTCCCATGGTCTCTTCACATTGTGCAGAGGCGAGTACCTTTTACAATTCACATCCGAATTTTAACTTTGTATCAGCATTGAAAACAATCTAGCACAACATCAGATAACCATATATATATATAAACAGACTCACTTTATCAGCCAATGGAACTCCTTTTCATTCTCGGAGCAACCATAGTCAGAAGTCCACGCATGGCCTATGCATACATAACACCTCCTGAGATACTGAAACGAGAAAGAGAGAGAGTGGAGCTAACTGAACTTACCTATGGTAAACTTGTGAAACCGTAGCATATCCATAACACCCACGTGAGCCAAAGCACAACCAAAAAGGTCTGGTCTCTGCACATCAATCAAAACCTTTATATCTAAGTATGCAAACTAAATAAAATAGGAAATTAATACCGTTACCTGGTTTATACAAGCACCGATCAGGAGTCCACCATTACTCCCACCTTCAATACAAAGCTTACTCGGTTGTGTATAACCAGCGGACACGAGATACTCTGCCCCAGATATGAAGTCGTCGAAGCAGTTCTGCTTTTTGGCAAGTGAACCCGCCTTGTGCCATTCCTCACCATACTCCCCACCACCCCGAATGTTTGCAAAGCAGAAAACAACACCTAGATGCTTGCTAAGCACAATGCGACTCGCACTGAAAGATGGTGTTATACTTATGTTGAACCCACCATATGCGTACAGCAAACATGGGTGTGATCCATCTAGCTTGATACCCTTTTTCGCCACAATAAACATTGGTATCTTTGTTCCATCCTTGCTGGGATAGAAGACCTATCAAGAGGAGCAAAAGCAACTTTAACATACGCAGTGTTCTAAAAATCAGCCGGTAAATCGGATCTAAACCAGATAATATTTCTTAAACTATTCTTTTTAAAAATCGGTGTAGGCGTCCAAAGAATCGGTCTAGCCTAAGCGCCCATATAATCAAATATATTCTATAAAGAGTCTAATTGTCGCCTAGCCATTTCTTGAACATTGAAAGTACACAATGCAAAAATGATTATGGAGGGAAAAGGACGTTAGTACAAGAGAATGTGTTACCTGAGTGGCTTGAAATGCTTCTCTGTCGAATCCAGGAACAGCGACCTCCCGGAACACCTTAACTTCTGGAGATCCATTAGCTAAGTCACACTTGTAAATCACACCGGGAGTGAGGTAGCTAGTAAAGCTAAAGAAGAAGGCATTGTCCTTGCGCCGAGCAGAAACATCAGATACTGAACCAATATCTACATCTAACTGGTGAAGCAAAGAACCAGATTCCAAGTCCCGAATTTGCAGAATGTGCTTTACATCGCTCATATAGCATACAACCAGTTGATTCCTATTGACTACACACGCTGATTCCAGGACATCCTTCTCGTGTTCTTCAATAACATCTGTCCAACTGGTCGGTTCCTTTAGATCAACACGGACTAATTTGTACTTAGGGGCATCTATATTTGTCAAGAATGTAAACATAGTCTCATCATTTGAGATAACAATATATTGAGCGTCGAATGTGTCAATAAGGTTGACGAAAGGAAGAAAAGTGCTGCTTCCTCTGAAACTCTCAAGACCTCCTGAAAGTGAAGAAAGGTCGCAGTAGTATAATTTGTTGACAGGGTCACAACCCTCTCCAATGCTCATGAATAGGTACTGCATGAAGAAACAACATGATGTAATTTAAATTAAGTAAGGTTCCAGATAAAGAGCATGGGTGTGTTACCTTCCCATCGTCGGTGACTTCAGCTCCAAACATATACTTGGGATTCTCATGATCTCTCCAGCATAAGATATCTTGAGACTGATCTGTCCCAAGGAAATGGTAGTACATCTCATGATAAAGGTTAGAATTAGTCTCGGTGCCAGCATCAATATCCTCTCCATCCCTGCAGATCAAAAGAGCAGAACAGCTAAGCTATCTGAACTAGCTTAAAAAGGCTTCTTCCAACACATGTATTGACTTACTTGGGGGCAGGGTAACGACCGTAGAAAAATCCTTTAGTATCATGCGTCCATGTAATCCCACTGAACTTAACCTGTTCAACAAAAGGATCATGAAGTATATATGGTAGAAGAACTTAATGAACCAGTAGCAGGCAGGTGTAATGAACATACCCATGATAAAGTATCAGGCTCCACTTTCTTATCATCAATTTTGATCACCTTAATCGTCACCCAGTCACTACCACTTGAGCTAAGACCATAGGCCAAGTACTTAGCATCCTCGCTGATAGAAAACGTGTTTAAGGACACTGTTCCATCATCGCTAAGAGAGTTGGGATCAAGCAAGACCTCAGGCTCAGCTTCTAAATCACCCTGGAAGACAACACCAATCAAAACTCAAATGAATAAAAAAAAACAAAAGTTACAAAACACACACAAACAAAGACCTGCATGTACAGAACGCTGTGTGCTTGTAGACCGGTGTTGTGGAAGTAAAAGTACTTGTCCCCTCGTCTGAACGGTGAACCGTAGCGTGGATGATCAATGAGGGAGGTTAAATTGTGACGGAGCTTCTCTTTAGTTTCGCAGTTTTCGAGTACGGAATCTGTTAGTCTCACTTGGTTTTGCACAAACTCCTTCACTTCTTCAGCATCGGGATCCTCTAACCTAGCCAAAGTCAATGAAACAGTTGTTTCGGTTTCTCCCAAAAATTCAAATAACTAAATGAGATGAGAACCGGTTCTAAGCATAGCAAATTGTTTCGGTTCTCCCAAATTTTAAATAACTAATGAAATGATATGCAGAGAATCGGTTGAAAGCGGTTACCAACGATATGGATCTTTGATTTTGAGGCCGTGATAATCCTCGACGACGGAGTCATCACGCCGACCTAAAGGATACTGAAGTCGGTCCTTGGAAGATCCCATGGTCGCAGAGATTGGACTGGAAGAAGAAGAAGAACGATAGCGAGACTCGGGTCGTTGATTGGAGAAGGTTTTGTTGAGAAGGAGAAGCCAAGAAGGAGATTGACGTAAGGTATTTATACGGAGGCGGAAACTGATCGCTGGGAAAGCGAAAATCTGAGAACGCGCGTTGACTGCAAACGCTGTTAACATTGGTCTTCTCTCACCTCTTCTTCTATCCACCCACTCATATATGTTTCGATATTTTTATATTTGATACATAAGTATATATTTTTTTTTATGTGGATCAGCTTGGAGGAACTCTTTACAAGCTTACAAGTTTTTTTTTTTTTTTTTTTTTTTTTTTTTTTTTTTTTTTTTTTTTTTTGGTAGATATTTTGATAATAACTTAACACGATTACATTCTTAAGCTGGATTAAAAAACCACACAAAGTATCCACATCCAAGTTCCAAATTATTGGCTTCAAATAACAGAACCAAAAGAAAAAACTTTAATAAGACCAAAACTATCATCCAAAATTATGGTGTGGATGATAGACCAAAATTATGGTGTGGATGATAAAAACTTACTAAAAATGGTAAAAATCCCACATTAAAAAATTTGGGATCAATGGTTTAACTTTTTTTGTTCAAGCAAGATACAAATGATCATATATCATAGGAGTGGAGGTTCGGATACACGTTCGGGTTTGTATCGGATATTTCAGTATAAAGGAATAGAACTTGTTCGGGTATTTCTACACTTTGAGTCGGGTTCGGGTATTTTATGTTCGGGTTCGAATATTTTAGATCGGGTATTTAAATTTTGAAAAGAAAAAAATAAATTATTCATTGTTTAAGTTTTTTTGTATTTAAAATATATTTTAACTTACCTGTTTTTTTAATTTTTTAAAGATTAAACTATTAATAGGTTTGGAGATAAAACTTTAAAAATAGAAAGACACTAATTTAGTTGTTATTTTGAAATTTTAGATGCAAAGTTTGTTAATGCAAGAAACAAGAACTTGATATGTATTTTAAGTGAGTAGCAAATGATTTTGTCCATAATTATATGTATATTATCTAATTTTGAGCAATAAGAATCATTAATATAAATATTTTGAATAAAATGAGAGAAATAAACTAGAAATATAGAGTTAAGTATATTTATGTTTGGTTATCTTCAGATATTCATTCGAGTTCGGATATTACCCGTTCGGATTCAGATATTACCTGAAATGGTGAAATAAGCAATTTGTTTTGTTGTTCTAATTAGATAATTTTTTGACCGAGCTGGTGAATATATACTACGCAAACATTTATATTTTGAGTCTGCACTTATATTCTATAATAGCTTGATATATTAGATTTGAACACTAACCTGTTAATATAGTTTGTCGGTGATTTTTTTTCAAAATTTTGATTCTTAGATATGTATATGGAGTGAAACTAATTTTTAGAGATGTCCATTTTTTTAATTGATACTTATGTAATTCACTGAATTCATAAAATAAGTTAAAAAAAATAAACTTAACTCATATCAATGAAATAAAGACGAGAACGAAAACACAATTCTATAGAGGTAGAAAATGAAATCACTTATGCAGAGTCAATAGTAAACAAATCGAGAGCAGAAAACCTAATCCTCTTCCGTCATTATACAATCGATGTTGCCTATTTGGTTTTGGTGATTTGTGTCAGCCATAAAACTTAATTTCCTTTTGTGCATATGAAGTCTTAAAAATAATTAAAATGAGATGTAATAAGTTAACTCTTCAACTACGATGATATATTTAAGAGACCAACATTTGTATTCATCATTTTATAATCGATAAAAATTGTAGTGTTGCAAAATATTAAAATCATTCCATAAACAAACATTATTATAAGAATTCACCTAGCACATGCGCCCGGATTATCTTCTATTACATTACTGCAAAAGATTAATCATTCGCTAAACTATATATAGACTCCCCCACCTCGAAGTAATTAATGGACTAGTATTTATAATCTATACCCTAATTAATCGGTAAAACCGTTGGCACACATCAAAACGTCGTGCAGTATACATATCTACTCTCAGTCATGGGACGTCATGTATCATTCACATGATTTATTTTGTCTACGTTAAAACAAGAAGTTTAAAATACTGACAATGTAAACATACTGCTTTCGCCTATGGCCCACAAAACAACAGCGAGCTTCTTGGTAAATCTAATGCAGGATATTTACAAGACGGTTTCGAACTATGGAAAGCATAATTAATCAAAATCGACATTACATTTGATGATAAAAATGTATGAAAAAGGTATAAAGATTAAGTTAAAAAAAAAAGGGTATAAAGATAATGATAATCTATTTTGAAGTAAAATACTCATATATACCAAACATATAGTAAAAAGAAATACTCATCAGAATGTTAGAACACATACTATCACAAAAAAATAGATCCCTGTAACTTTACATATGTTTACATTCCATCTTCCACCATTAAAAACATCACAATAACTAAGGAAATAGCCATTTGAAGGATGAATTTGATTTTTCTCCAACCATGTAATCAGATTGAACACTATCATCAGTGCAATAGTACAAATAAACACAAGTAATCACTTTCTATATACACATGGATTCAAACTTCAATAAAACAAAACATCATAATAACAATGTGTGGGCTTAAAAAAACATAAAAGTAGAGTAAATTCTTCTTTTCCATTACCATATTCTCTGATTTCAATCTAGCTGTACATATTTTTGAGTAGTGGGTCCTCTTTCTTTATGAATAATATATTACCGTTCCTAGATGATGTAAACGTCCCAAAGGCCACCACTACTTCAGAATCGCACACTGGTCAACGCCATTGAAAGTTTAAAGATGTTAAGTTTTTTTACAATCAAAATGTTATGAATGTGTCAATCTTAGAAACCACCAACAGATTAGAGTCTCAACCAAGGAAAGCAGCAAAACTTCAGAGAGATGAATCAGATCAAAAGAGACAGGGAATGTCAACTAATGACTCAATAAAAATCACAATTACACATAATAAAGTTAAGTAAATTCGAGAAAATACAATATTTCTTCAAACTGAGATCTAAGTGTTCATCAGATGATCTTGATCACCATGAGCTACTGTATAATCTTGAGTGCATAAAATCATGAGGAGTTTTACAAAGAAGCCCTAACAGATCTCTATTGGCAGTATGCCCACCTCCACTCACAAAACACATCGTCCATACACATATGTAAAGGAGGTGGACAGAATGCCAAAGATATCTATAAGAAACTCTTTTGTCAAACCGACATGATCAAAACTTTCTTCTCTTTCCTTTCCGTCGTATGTAATCAGGAGAGGTACACAATAAGGAGGAAGGGGTTTTATTTTGACTAAAAGGAAAAAGGGTTTTCATACAAAAGAAAGGCGAGAATCTTTTTTCAACAAAAAAGAAAGGCGAAAACCTACAAAGAGAACAATAGATGAGAGAAGCGAAAGATGGGGAAGGGTGAGAATATTTATTAGATTGTGAAAGAGGCAGATGGGTTTCTCTTAATGATGGTGATGTACAGTTGTTGTTGTAGCAGGAAATTTATGAACCAAGTATTTTTTTTTTTTAAACGAAACCCTAGATTCTAGATTATGTTTAAATCAAATGAAAGAGTGATCTATTTAAATATTCGAATTCAAACAGATATAAGAACAATTCCAACGGGAGTCTTTAGGAGAGTATCTCAATGTTTAAGAAAATAAAAGTTAAAAGAAAAATATGGGAGAGAGTAAGATAGTATATAACCTCCTTAGAAAAATATGTGTTGCCTTTAAAAATCATCTAATTTTTCTAAAAAAATTTAATTATCTAATATGTAGTATTAAAATATTATTGTTTGGGAAGTGAGAACTCCAAATTGAAAAATGCATTGATAAAGTTGCTCTAAGATCTAACAACTACGAACATAAAAACAGTGAAGGAGAGATTGGATTTTTTATTTGAGGTTTTTAGTTTACTTTTCTTGTGGTGGTTTCTTTAGCAAATGTCAAAAGAAATTCAACGAGGTTCTCTTACCGTTCGGTTTCCTTTTCATACCCTTTTCTGACCACAAATTAAACGGCTCCATCTATAATTGACTACTGTTAAGAATATTAATTTCTAATGATATTGAGCTTTGTTATGAAACTTCAGAATCGTGATACATATAATTAGTTATTGGTTAACAGCTATAAATTGTAGACGTTACCTTAAACTATCAAATCAAAAATTTAAATCGGTAACGTAAAATACTTAAAATATAAACTGGTTATAGCTAACTGTTTTTCTAACTCGTCTTTAAAATACTAAAATGTTACAATCATAAATTTAAGTCACGACTTTTTGAAGCTGTGTTGTACGTAGATTGATAATGTGTCAATGAGAGTAAACGTTTAGTGTATCGAACTCATTGAGTCCCGATATTTTATATGGTAGTTGCAATGTTGCATCCATAACAACCATTGATTACACTATATTCACACGTTGGCTGATGGAAGTTTTTTTTTAATTCGATACATGGCCCATGGGCATATTAACCGAAACCCGACTCCGAATCGACCCGAAAAACCCGAACCGAAAACCGAATCGAAGTTAAAAAAAGTCCAAAGGGGTTTAGGATTCAACCAGTCCGGACATCCGTATCCTATTGGTTATATTCGATACCCGAACTAATTACCCGAAGTACCCGAATATATATATATATATATATATATATATATATATATATATATTACTAACCCTAAACTTACGTCTTCCATTCCCATTCATCTTTTCGTCTTCTCTTTCTTCAACGTATATGTTCAGTACATACTTAAACTCATTTTATGACCGATTACATGTATGAATCACTATACTTTGCGATTTTGATTTATATTTGATTACAAGTAGGATTTGCGATTCGTTTTCTCTTTGCTCTTTACATATGCATGAGCTCAAACCTTCGTGATTATCCAGGTTTGATTTCTGTTTGATTTTGATGTCTCTTTGATTTTGATTTATGAATAGATGGATTCTTTATCATTTTTTATTCAAGGTAATACAAATAGAAATTACACGAAGAAAAAGAATACAGACTCGTGTTCCTCAACGTAATAACAAATCAGAAAGATCATAAATCTTATATTAAGTTGTTCAATCTTCTAACTTCAACAATATTGTTTCTGGTCTCACAAAGTCAAATCAAAGATACATAGAATTTTTTTTATTTGTTACACAGTTCGGTTATATCCGAAATAACCCGAACCCGATCCGAAATATAAAATAATCCAAACAGGTTCTGTACCTCTCCATCCGAAAACCCGAAGTACCGGATCCGAACCCGAACACCTAGGCCTAGCCCGACGTACAAGTTTGGTATTTATCTCCTTGACGCCAAACTTTAAGATGTCTTAAACACGTTACGACACATACCAAATTAATTTGAAGCTATTAATACCATCTCCAGTGTATTCCTCTATTTTTACCATTAAAATAGAAAAGTTATTTAATAATGATAAGTTTTGCTCAAATATATTTCTTTAAAACATAGTTGTATAAATATAAAGTAGAATATATAAGAATGTTATTTCTCATCTACAAATATAAGAAAAAAATAACAATTCCTATTTTAGAAACATAAATAGAAATTGATTGGAAATGCTCTACGAATTAATAGAGAGATAAAGAGAGTTTGTTTGCTTGTGATTTTCAAAATATTTTGAAATCTATACAGATTGTATCTTTAGAAAAAAACTATATGTAAAAAAAAATATAACGAAAGAAACACGAAAAGAATTTTTTTTTTTTGCACATTTGTTTTGTTTTTGCCTCGAGAAATATTTGTTTTATAAGTACTATAGTAGTATATTGTTGAGAATCATGTAAAATTTCCAATGTCTGACTTCTGTTCATGTGCGGCAACTTCCAACTGATGGGTCCATCTATCCTCCACCATGGAGAGGATTGCAGAATCCAAGGCTATGTAAATGACTAAATGTAACACAAAAATTTAGAATAAAATATAAGTTCTGCCTTTTTGACCTAGCAATTAACCATGATACGCTATAAATTCCGCGAAGTATCTATCTTATTAAAACTGGAGTACAAAATGGGATTGTTTGGAAACTTGATTAGTAGTTTAAAAAATAAATCTGTTTGGAAACAGGGTTTGTTTAAATTGTTGCGTCTGCCGGTTTTTCTAAAGCCCATAGTAATCCATTTATTCTATAACCCATCGATTTGAATTTTGAAAAAAATAGTTACCTTAAATATCTCATTCTTATCGTATAAGAT
>NC_027749.1:24068060-24069551 GCF_000695525.1 Brassica oleracea var. oleracea | reverse complement strand
AGGAAGCTATCGATTTTAAACAGAAGTAAGTATGAAATATATATTGCTGATTTTGGCTCTATTAAAAATTTTCAACTTTGGCGTACTAATTATTGTTTTGATCAGGATGTTGAATGATCCTCTTCCCCTAGCTATTTTGGATCAAAGTAATGAAAAGAAGATAATCACAAGGGTTGCTCACGATTGGAATGAGGTAGACGTGAGATGTATTTCTGAGATTTTACAGAGTTTTGAGGTAATAATACTACGTTACGTATCTGGATGTTAATGTGGTCCTTATCATAAGAGTTTTAAATTTATATATTTATAACCATATAGGTTGACAGTTGCAAGATCATTTGTTCAATTGAAACCATTGACACAGACTGGGATTGGTTCTATTTTGGGTGTAAGAGACACAATCTACGTCTTACTAGGATTGGTAGGAAATCTACTGGTAAGATGATTCAATCTGAAAAGCCACAATTTTATTGTGAAATGTGTCGTGGAGCCTGTTCAACTATCGAGCCAACGTAAGTACAAAAATTAGTGTTTTGCTTTTAAATTATAAAAACAAATTTGCTATAACTTGTGATATGTGAACTTTACAGGTTTAAGCTTCATTTGGTTGTGAAAGATGACACTGAGACATGCATATTGATGCTTCTTGACACTGTAGCTAAAACAATTATTGGTAGCAAAGCTGTTGAACTTTGGGATGGTTCATTTGATGAGGTGATTTTACTTTAACAGTTTAATATATAGGCTAATATTTGAATGATCTTACCAGCCGAAATCTGTTTAATATTTGTAACAGATTGAAGACCCAGAAATCCTTCCTCAGCCTATTCGAGACTTGGTTGGAAAATCTTTTTGTTTCGGTCTAGCAATAAGCACTGACAATTTAAATGGATCAGAGACTTTTAAGGTTTCTGAGGTTTGGTCTGGAGAGTATATTCAGAGGATCGAATCAGTCTCAGAACCAGTTTCATTAATTGAGACCAATTCCTCAACTCTATTTGGTGGAGAGGTAAGTGGTTTTTTCATATTTGACTTGAGTTATGAATAGAGTACTCACGGGAATAACTTATATTGTTTTAATGTTTTAATTATTTTTTAGCTTCTTGCAATTGATCATATCAATGAGAACTCATCAGAAGATGTTTCCACCCCAAGTAACAAGCGTAAGGAAGATGAGTGTGATCAAATGGACATGACATCTACATCTAAGAAGTTATGCACTAATATCATAAAGGTGGAGAAGACAAAGACTGATTAGTGGAAGTTATGGCCACCTAATAAGGAGTTATTTTGCATAACTTTTATTTTATTGTTTTATGATCTTCTCTTTCGTTTTTTGAAATTTTCGTGTTGGTTTTGTTACATTTGAAATTCCCTCATCTATTTATTCAATAAAGTTGGATTTTTATTCGACTCACGTCAAAAACAAATCTAGGTAGTTTGTCTATTATATACTTCAACTGATTTTCAAAATTGGTCATCAGAAAAAAC
>NC_027749.1:24046984-24067960 GCF_000695525.1 Brassica oleracea var. oleracea | reverse complement strand
CAAACATAAATGGAGGCTTTCGTGACATACCTAATCCTGACTATCAACTTTGGGCTAGATCTGACCAGATAGTTCAAGCGTGGCTTGTTGGCTCTCTCTCTGAAGACATATTGAGCATAGTTCTTGGAGCACAAACCGCTCATGAAGTTTGGGTATCTCTCGGGAATCACTTCAATAGGGTAACCTCCTCTCGTCTCTTTGAGCTCCAAAGACGTCTTCAAACGGTTTCTAAAACCAACAAGACCATGAGTGACTATTTGAAAGAACTCAAAGGGTTGTGTGACCAACTTCATTCAGTAGGAAGTCCTGTAACAGAGAAAATGAAAATCTTTGCGGCTCTGCAAGGGTTGGGACGTGAATATGAACCAATCAAGACAAGCATTGAAGGTGCTATGGACTCTCATTTAGCTCCAACGTTTGAAGATGTAGTTCCTCGCCTCACTGGTTTTGATGATAGACTCAAGTCATATGAAGGAGCTCAGACGTCAGTATCTCCTCACCTGGCCTTTCAAGTCTCTACAACCGACAACAACTACTCTCCAAGTGCTAACTACTCACAGCAAACTCCTCACTTTAATCAATATCGGGGTCGTGGAGGCAACAACGGAAGGTTTGGATATGGCAGAGGAAGAGGATATTCAACTAGAGGTCGAGGTTTTCATCAGCAAGTTTCGCAAAACACCAACTCTTCTCAAGGAGATACTTCAACAAGGCCAACTTGTTAGATCTGTGGTCGTTTTGGTCATAATGCTCTTAAGTGCTATCGACGTTTTGACATATCTTACCAGAGTGAAGAACTACCCTCAGCCATGGCTGCAATGCAAGTTACAAATGATCCCTCTTCTGGTCAACAATCTTATCATGGCACTGAGTGGTATCCTGACACTGCTGCAACGGCTCATATCACCAACTCTCAACAGAACCTCCAGACTGCTCAATCTTATCATGGCCATGATTCTGTAATGGTGGCTGATGGCAACTTCCTACCAATTACTCACATTGGATCAGTGCCTCTGCAAACCAATTCCGGTTCCTCAGGTATTATCTCTCTGAAAGATGTATTAGTTTGTCCGAACATAGCCAAGTCTCTACTGTCTGTTTCAAAGCTCACTGATGACTATCCTTGTGAGTTTACTTTTGATTGTGATGGTGTATATGTTAAGGACAAGCTAACCAAGCAAATTCTGACTCAAGGAACCAGACATAAGGATCTTTATGTTCTGGATAACTCGATGTTCTCTGCCTTCTATACAGCAAGACAAACAGAAGCAAGCGCAGATGTGTGGCACAGAAGATTGGGACATCCGAGCTCAGAGATTCTTCAGAAACTGTCTTCATGTCTATCTATTAGTATCAATAAAAGCTTTACCAAGATCTGTGACTCATGTCAACTTGGCAAAAGTGCTAGATTACCTTTTCCTAGTTCTGTTTCTGTATCTAGTAAACCTCTTGAAAGGATAAGCTGTGATCTATGGGGTCCATCTCCTGTAGTCTCTGTTCAAGGTTTCAAATATTATGTTATCTTCATTGATCATTTCTCAAGATATTGTTGGTTTTATCCTCTGAGACAGAAGTCTGATTTTCCACAAATATTCAACATGTGGCAAGCTCTGGTGGAAAAACAACTTGATCAGAAGATAATGATGTTTCAATGTGATGGTGGAGGTGAATTTACAAGCCACAGATTCGTCACTCACCTAGCCAATCAAGGAATCAAACAGCTGATTTCTTGCCCTCATACCCCTCAGCAAAACGGTATGGCAGAGAGAAAACACAGACATATCACTGAGCGTGGACTCTCTATGCTCTTTGATGGAAAGGTTCCTCAACAATACTGGGTGGAAGCCTTCTTTACCTCTTCTTTTCTTGGAAATCTCCTTCCTTCTTCATCCCTAACCGAAAACAAAAGCCCCTATGAATCTCTTTACAACAGAAAACCAGAGTATTCTGCTCTAAGATCCTTTGGAAGTGCTTGTTATCCCTCTCTCAGACCTTACTCCTCAAACAAACTAGATCCAAAATCATTGCAGTGTGTATTTGTAGGATACAATGAGAAGTATAAAGGGTACAGATGCCTTTATCCTCCTACAGGAAGAGTCTACATCAATCGTCATGTCTTGTTTGATGAACACAAGTTCCCTTTTACCACTACCTACGCTCATCTTCATCAACAAGCAACTCCTCTTCTCTCTGCTTGGCATCAAAGCTTTCTTCATAAGCCACCTCTCTCTCAAAACCAACCTTCCCCACCAAATAGCTCTGCATCAGTTCCTGCAACGGTTTCAGAATCTATAAGAGTTGTCTCCTCTAGCAATATTAACCCTGCTACTGAAAATCCCAGAGCAACATTTCTTTTTGGTACTCTTCCTTCTGTGAACCTATCTAATCCCTTACCTGTTTTACAACCTTCTCCTGAAATCTCAAGCCCCACAGTTTCTGAATCGATAAGACCATCATCGCCGCTGGTGACTTCAAGCTCTCCAACTACGGTGCAGTTTGGTACGCTAACACCTGTGACTTTGCAAGGCTCAGCGACATCAAATGAAGCTTCAAGTACTTCATCAACTTCAGTTCCAGGTCACAGTCCTAATCTCACTACAAGGTCACCTGAAAATGCGGCCTCAGCACCTATATCTACACAATCACATCATCCAATGATCACAAGATCTAAGGCTGGTATAACAAAACCAAACCCTCGATATGTTCTCTTCCATGTGACCTCAACACTTACTGAACCAAAGACAGTAGCAGCTGCTCTAAAACACCCTGGTTGGACTGGAGCAATGACTGAGGAAATGGTCTCCTTCGATGAAACAGATACGTTTACTCTGGTTCCATATCAACCCGATATGCATATACTTGGATGCAGATGGATTTTCAGGATCAAAAGAAATGCTGATGGTACAGTGAAGTGTCTCAGATCACGGCTGGTAGTAAAAGGCTACGATCAAGAGGAAGGAATTGATTATTTGGATACTTACAGCCCAGTGGTTAAGTCTCCCACAATCCGAGCTATTCTTCACCTTGCGACAGTCAACAACTGGGACATCAGACAACTAGACGTCAAACATGCCTTTCTCTATGGTGATCTGACAGAGACTGTGTACATGCATCAACCTTCAGGCTTCATCAACAAAGAGAAACCGGGTTATGTCTGCAAGCTAAATAAAGCAATATATGGACTTAAACAAGCTCCACGAGCCTGGTTCAACAGATTCAGTGATTTTCTCCTTAACTTTGGCTTCAAATGTAGTATCAGAGATCCTTCTTTATTCATTTATAGACGGAATGGAGACATTATCCTCTTACTTCTATACGTAGATGATATAGCTTTAACGGGAAGCAACAAGAATGTTATCAGCCAACTTCTTGAAGCTCTGAACAAGGAATTCAAAATGAAGGATCTGGGGCAGTTTCACTATTTCCTTGGCCTTCAAGCTCACTTTCATTCGGAAGGTTTGTTTCTCAACCAAGAGAAATATGCTGAAGATCTTCTTCAAATATCAGGAATGTCACAATGCACTCCGGTAGCAACTCCTTTACCTCTTCAGCTCAACAGAGTACCTGATGAATCAGCGCTGTTCCCTCAGCCAACTTACTTCAGGAGTTTAGCAGGCAAGCTACAATACTTGACTCTGACAAGACCAGACCTTCAATTTGCAGTCAACTACATATGCCAGAAGATGCATGCTCCTACTGAAACAGATTTTCTCCTTCTAAAGAGAGTACTGAGATATCTCCGAGGAACAACAAAGTTTGGAATCTCATTCAACTCCAACACTGATTCAGTTATAAGGGCATATAGTGACAGTGATTGGGGTGGTTGTCCTGATACAAGAAGATCTACCGGTGGCTTCTGTACTTTCTTGGGTTCAAACATTATTTCATGGTCTGCTCAGAAGCAACAGTCTGTTTCTAGAAGCTCTACTGAAGCTGAATACAGAACACTTTCAGACACGGCTGCAGAGATAGTATGGCTGATTAATCTCATGGAGGAGATTGGAATTCCTCAAGCTATACCTCCAGAACTCTTCTGTGACAATCTGTCTGCAGTTTACTTGTCAGCTACTCCAGCAATGCATAAAAGATCAAAACACTTTGAAGTTGATTTTCACTTTGTACGAGAAAAGGTGGCTCTGGGCAAACTGATTGTGCATCATATTCCTTCGGTTCAAATGCTAGCAGATATATTTACAAAGTCTTTAGCCACAAGAAGCTTCCAAGAACTGCGTTTCAAACTTGGTGTGGTCGTTTCTCCCACACAAAGTTTGCGGGGGGATGTTGACATTAAGGATAAGAAGACTGAGACTTGGAGAATGAAAGAGAAGAAAGGATCAGAAACATGTTCTGTTTCTGAGACAGAGGAACAAAGAGATGTAGACATGAAGACAGTGGGCCTAGAGCTAGAGAGGATGCCAAAGGCTGAGACAAGCTTTACTAAGAATGAGTTAGGGCCACAAGACACAAATGTAAAGCCCACACAGAAGAATAAGGAAGCAACGGTCACATTGTGTACTGAAACCAAAAGAGAAGTAAAAGACAAAGAAAGTGGTCCTGGATCGTACGGACAACGAGAGCCAATTACATTGAAGAACTAGTTCCAGCTGTTGGAATCCAAAGCTGAGACAAAGACCTAAGAGACAGCAAGGCATTCTACTAGGGTTTTAACATTTGAGTATAAATATCTCTATTGCATTGTAATAAACCTTTAAGCAAGAAATAAAATGAAAAGCGTCAGTTTACTCTTGATCTCTCTTATGATCTAGAATCTGTCTTTGCTTTTACGATCTACAGCTTTTTTTCTTGCGAGGAAGTGATCATTCTCTTGTTTGTAGACGGTTGAGCTTGGGTACACGAGTGTCCGTGTGTAAGAGCTGTTGGTCATTTTTGGCGTCTTTCCCTCTTGGAGTTTCAAGATTCGATCTTGTGCCTTGCTCTCTCGTGTCTCTGGTTCATGGTGACAGTTGTGTGGTTCGTAGTTATTGGCTCTGTTTTCGCTTTGGTCTTGCGATTGTTCTGCCGAGTGTGTACCCTTTGGGTTTGTAGTTGTGACATGTGTTGGTTTTTGGTCTTCTTAAGTTTGTGGTTCTTGTGGTCAGCTCAAGCATCTATATCGTAATGGTGTTTGATTGTCATCGCTGTGGAGTTTATTATCAGCTTCTTCGCTTTCGAAAGCACTGCAAATGGTCTCTTTTATTTCAGTATGTGGTTTGGTTTTATATTTCGAAGCTTCTACATTATGGGGCTTTGTCTTCAAAATGTACAATTTATTAACTCTCGACTTTTGGTTTTGAAAGGATTGCATTCTTTGTCAGTTTTGTGCTGTAACAATGGTTCAAATGTTCTAATAAATTCAGCAGATGACAAAAAAAACATCGCCCATGCTATGGATGTTTTTTTTGTTTGAACTTTGTGCTATCGATGTTATGTTCAAATAATAATATTTTCTGGTAAATGTTCAAATTTTGTTAAGACAATATGGACATATATACACAAAATTCGTTTTTCGTATTTATAACAGTGACAAATATGAAAAAGAAAATGTTATTCACGCCCATTTTTATTGAAACATCGATGAACAACTAGTGAACACATTATTATGTTTTCAGATTTAAGAGATGAAAATGAGAACTCGTCTGTAAAAAGGTCAACACTTTTGCTTCACTTTTTTTTTTTTTTTTTTTTTTTTTTTTGACAGCAAAACATTTACTGATTCATATTGACTCTGTAAACCAAATCGGCAACTCCGCATCCATATGAACGACGAAAGACGGTAGTTTCCTAGCACTACGTGCCAAGCTATCTGCCCTTTGGTTCTCCGTTTGGGGAACTTTTGCTTCACTTTTAGATAACCTTTTTATTTTTTCCATTCCATCCTGGGGATATATATTCTCGTATTTATATCCTCAGACTAGTTTTTTTCCCGAACGGATTTACCCCTTTCTCAAAAAAAAATTAATGAAGGGATTTGCCACTATACTCCTCAGACTAGTTAATTTCATTAGAGTTGACTAACTTAATATCTAAACAAATTCTTATAAAACAACAAAACTTAAATCGTATTCGAAACATTAAGGGATTTATTTACGCATATTTTTAGAACTAGTTTTGTTTACACGTTATCTGCATGAATTCAAATCTACATGTGATTTTTTTTCTATCATATCATTGAGATGGACATATCTATCTTTTAAATCTTATTAAAGTAGAAATACGTTAAGCTTTTGTTTGGAAATATAGATAACAGTTAAAAAAATAGTATTGTTTGGAAACATAGATAACAGTAATTTAGGAAAAAAAAAGTAATTGGCTTATACTATTAAAAAAATTGAAAATTCATTACATTATATTAAAAAGTAATGGACTTATGTTACTTGATATACATTATTCAAATGAAAATAATAATTTAAAATTTATTTATATCAAAAATTCATTCAAAAATATACATATATTCAAAATTTGATTTTTACTAACATATTTTTCAATAACTATTAAAAAATGTTTTCAATATATATAAGAAAAATACAATACAAAGCTCAGTTTTAAACACCAACTTAAATTATGGTTTTTATATTTCACATTAAAATTTAAAAATATAATATATGTGATTATTTATAAGATTGTACGTATAAAATATTATTAATTATAAGAAAACTTATTTAATGGTACATATAAAATACGATTAATTATATGATAACACATATTTTTGTAACCTATGATGACACATATAGGATATATAATAGTGATTAGGGATGGGCGTTCGGGTTCGTTTCCGGGTATGTTTGGGATTTCGTGTTCGGTTAAGATCTTTGAGGATTCGGTTCGGATTTGGATAACCAATTTAAATTGGTTTGGTTTAAATATTTGGATAGAGAATTAATAATTATTTAATTATTTTTAGAGTTTTGAGTATATTTTAACTATTTTAGATATTTATGTTTGATTATTTGTATATATTTTCAAGTATTTAAAAGAACTTAAAAGTATCATATATATTCTGCATCTTTTTATATATATTAAATCTAAAAATAATTAATATATATAAGTATATAAATCTATTTTGGATACCCAAAATACTTCGGTTCGGATCAGATTAGGTTTCAGTTCTTCAAATACCAAAATTTTGAATAATTAGGATATTTAATCAATTTCGGTTCGGATTTGGTACTACTTATTCGGCTTGCGATCGGTTCGATTCTTCGAATTCGAGTTTTTTGCTCAACTCTAAATAGTGGCATAGAAAACAAATAACATCATATTTTTTTTTAAAATGCATTCGCGCAGGGTGCTGATCAAAATCTAGTAACAAATTAAAACCGTACACATGGACATATATTCTATATACTAATACAGAAATTAGATCTCGTCATTAATATAATAGCATAAAGTTAGAAGAAAAAAAGATAAATATAACTTATATAAGTAATTAATTTTCAAAAAAAAGTTATAACGTAATTATATAAATCATTCGTTTAACGGAGAGACCGATGCCTTTTACCCCACCTGCATATGATTGCCTGAACAGATATCGTATTCCGTTCATATGCTGTAAAATACGATTTTATTATTGACAACAAAATAATGTACCCTTTTAGCAAAAAAAATAAAAAAAAAACAAACCAAAATAAGGTACCTTTTAATTTTTTTAAATTTTCAGAAAACATTTTAATTTTTTCTAAATAAACTATGCATAACTTAGTAAAAAGTCAATAAACTAAAAAGAAAAAAAATCCAGAAATCACAAGGGTGGGAACTTCGATTATTTTTTCGATTCAGTTGGGGTTCGGTTCGGTTTGGGTTCGGTTCGGTTCTAATATTTTCCAACTAAAACAAATCATAGTTAGTTTGGTTCAGTTTATGTTCGGTTCGGTTTATATTCGGTTCGGTTTGGTTTGTTTTTTGAATCAGTTTAATTAGGTTCTTCTTAGTTTATTTTTTTTTTTGGCTTTTTGCAAAAGTGATCCAAAACTCAAAGTCAACCACAAAACTAACCTATGATTTTTTTTTGAAATTTTCATTTTCCCTATTCACCCCACAAGTTCAAATTATTCACGAAAATGCCTTTAATTTTTTTTTCTTTTCAAAAATGGGCTTTTTACTCTCTCAACCTCATCATCTTCAAGTATTTACAAGATTGTCATTGCCATCAATACACAAAACACCATAAACAACCAATTTGAAGCTCTTAATGCACCTAGACGACTTCTGTGGAAGTCGTCTGAGATAAACAGATTAGTTTTGCAATTGACCGGATGTGTCAAAATTTGATTTTCCCTGGACGACTTACTTGGAACCTTGCTTATCTTGGACGATTTCCATGTAAGTCGTCTGTCGGACGAATTTCGGGTAAGTCATCTACAAAAAAATAATGTTTTTTGTTTTATTTTCCAATTGCAAAACTAACATGAGACGACTTACATGGAAGTCGTCTCGTTATAATAAAATATTGAATTTTTGGTTTTCTACCGGACGACTTCCAGGAAAAGTCAAATTTCTGACATAGTCCGGTCAATTGCAAAACTAATCGGTTTACCCCAGACGACTTCCATGGGGTAAACAAAAGTATGCCAATATTTACAAATGAAGACTTCCAAAGAAGTCTGCTGTAGAGACGACTTCTTTGGAAGTCGTCCTGTGCAAAATTTTAATTGCAAATGACCTAAAAGGCCGACCTCTCTGGAAGTCTACTAGACGACCCCCGTGGATGTCGTCTGCCTCAATGTTTAATGAGCTTGCATTTTCTATGTTTGCTAATGTGTTTTGTTTTGTTTTTTCAGATGGATCGTCAGTTACATGCAGTGTATGGAGAATGGTTGTTGAAAGATGACTGTTGGAATTTTGTGGTTGGTTGGAGCTATCTAGGATGAAAGGTCGCACGCCCCGGAAGCAACACAGGGTTTATAGGTGCTCGGTCTGCAAAGAAACTGGCCATACGCGTCCACATTGTATGAACTGACGTGGACGACCCTCTCGTTAGTCGTCCAGAAGACTTAACTCCTGGACGACCTTCTCGTTAGTCGTCCAGAAGACTTAACTCCTGGACGACCTTCTCGTTAGTCGTCCAGAAGTGAACTGACGTGGACGACCCTCTCGTTAGTCGTCCAGAAGACTTAACTCCTGGACGACCTTCTCGTTAGTCGTCCAGAAGACTTAACTCCTGGACGACCTTCTCGTTAGTCGTCCAGAAGACTTAACTTCTGGACGAACTTCTCGTTAGTCGTCCAGAAGACTTAACTCCTGGACGACCTTCTCGTTAGTCGTCCAGAAGACTATCCATCTGCGTATATGTTATGACTTTGTGTTATGAACTTCTCTGTATTGCAAATTATCTGCTTCTGTTATGACTTTGTGCTATGAACTTCTCTGTATTGCAATTTATCTGCTTCTGTTATGGGTTTACGTGTTATGAATTTAATTGCAACTTAAAAAGACAACAACTCCACCATTAGATTAGATTATCCAAAAGGTTACAACTGTACCAAACTAATTTCCTACAAAATGATAATTTGGTACGAAATGATAGTTTGGTACGAGGATAGGTTACAAAAAAACTACATCCTATCCTGACCCTGTTACAAAAACATCACATTCCTAAAACATCACCTTCATGTCATACAAAAGCACATTTCATCCCACAAGTTCAAGTACAAATAAAACACCATTAACCTTGCTCGTCATAAGTTCCCATGTTCTCATCATTGTCTTCGTTCTCTTTTGCAAGGCCTTCAGGAGTCTCCTGAAATATAGCCAACGCCATCTTCTCCCTTATAGCCTTCGCGTTCTTGTTACAAAACTCTGGAGGAAATGACATTCCAAAGAGCTTGACATTCGCTGTACTTCAGAGTCCACACGCCACAATCACCAGCTCGGAACTGAGGTATTCCAACGGTAACTCTCACATATGTGTATGGCTCCAGTGTGTGTTTGACACGTTCTTCGTCAGAGCCAGCGCACTCAACAAGCAGATAAGGGACCATGTTGACAAAAGGCTCCATGAGCACATCGAGGTTTGCAGCTTTAATATGTGTTAAAATGCTGTCCTAGACGACTATGTGCCTCTTAGAGATCGATATCCAAATAGCAATCCAATGCTCGTTCCTGAAGTTCACTGGCGCATAAATATCATCCACATCCAACCCCCAACCTTCATAGATTGGCAAAATGTTGGTACCATGCCTGCATGATAAATCCACGCCCCACCATGGAGTCTTCTTCCTAAGCCGTTGATGTCGCCCTTGTCGTTCTTAAATTCCGGGTACTTATGGGACCACTGCCGAAAAAATACATGATCAAAAAAGCACAGTCTCTCGCTCCTGAAATGATGTGGATTATCTCGGTACTGTTGCCTCAGTACATTAATAAAAGCATCCATATGCTGCATATAAAACAATTCAAGTAAAGTCTTCTGTTAAGTCGTCTAGTAAGTCTTCTGTTAAGTCTTCTAGAGAAGACTTAACAGACGACTTAAGCGTAAGTCGTCTGATAAGTCTTCTCTAGAATACTTAACAGAAGACTAATTGGTAAGTCGTCTGTTAAGTCTTCTAGAGAAGACATAACTACTGGTTAGGGGGAAACTAGAAGACATAGCAGGAGACTTACTCCGTCGTTCAACCATTCTAAGGGGGTTCAGAGGGTGAAATAAAACCGACTTGGACATCTACGTGGTTTTTTGTCCATAGGTGTTTTAAAATAACTCCAAACACAAAATGTAGATAAGCAGGATATTTTGTATATTAAAGGAAGCTATTATGGGACATTCTCACTTACGGATCAAGTTTCACCTAGTCAGTGATCACCTTCGACATCTTCTTGTCATAGGGTGTAAAAGGATCATAGCCTTGGCCAACCCTTTTGTTTGGAATGATCACTTTGGCAGTGTTGTTTCCCTGAAAAGGAGTTTGCTGTGAGGCAGCAAGTTTCCTTGCTCGCTCACTCTTTCAACGGACATGTGCCATAGCGGCATTCCTCTTTTTCTACCTTCTAATTTCCCCCTTTTGTAAATCTGAATCAGTGGGTACTTCGTTGTCCAATACAAGAACTCTAGGTTCACCACTATGTTCTGGAGGCTCATTTGCTATCACAACACTCAGGTCTTTCGAGGAACTCGGTTCTTGGGGGTCATTCTGTCCTGCTTTCCCTCCATTCTGTCCTGCTTTCGCCCCATTCACACTCTCACTCTGCAATTTCGATGTACAAAATGTGTTTATAAAATATTAACCAAATATCCAAATCAAAGGATGAAACAAAATCCATACATAAGCAAATGATCCAAGCACACTAGAAACAAACACACATGTTCCGACATACAAGAAACAAAGCACATCATTCTTAATTCCTAGCACTTTTTCTAGTCAATCACTTCTCTGTGATTTTGGGAGAGGTTTTGGTACTAACCCCGGATTTGTGCCCACGCTTTTCCGGATTTGAAGTTGTCATTTGAAGTTCATTAGATGCAGTCCCTTTTTTGGTGATTCCACCTTCTTCTCCACAGCTTTTAACCTATCCTCCAACAACTTGATCTCCCTAAGGCACATCCCGAACCCATCCCTCATGACATCAGCTATGCCCTTGAAGCTTTTTTCAATCTGCTCCTTGGTCATCCCACCAACACACGTAGAAGCCTCTGAACGAGCCTCTGAACGAGCCTCTGAACGAGCCTCTGCACGTGCCTCAGCAGAAGGCACTTTACTAGCCTCAACAGAAGGCACTTTACAAGCCTCAACAGAAGCCGCTTTACGAGCTTTCTTCCGAGGTACTGCACTTTCCTCCTTCACACCACTCTCTGTCTCCGCTACATTCTCTTCCTTCTTCACTCTCGATTTAGTACCGGTGACTTCCCAGCAATTCATGGTCCAGTTCCAATTAGCTTTCGCATTAAACATGACTTTGATTATGTTCTCCGCAAAGTCCCATCGTGGAAACATCTCAGCAAAGTCCTTCTGGACGAAGTTGATCACGCTAGTCTGCAAAAAAAAAAGATACAGATATCAACTCAGATAGCAAAGACTGAAATCATCCAGAAAAGACTTCATAAAAGACTTTAAAGTAAGTCGTCTGGTAAGTCATCCAGAGAAGTCTTCGCAGAAGCCTTAAAGTTAAGTCGCCCAAACGACATAACTTTAAGTCTTCTGCGAGGTCTTCTCTGGATGACTTACCAGACGACTTGCTTTAAGTCTTCTGTGAAGTCTTAGGGAGTGAAGTTTAAATACATGTCTGCTAATGGCCTCTTTAAAAAATATGTGTCCTTTGCCACCATCGTAAGCCAACATCAGCGGAGACGGTCTGTTTGGTAGGGGATGCCCATAATTAGCACCAAATTCTGGCAGAGCAAAGTACGCCCACACCTGGAGAACTTGAACAAACCCATCAACAGTGTATGAATTTGATTCCAAATTTACACCCTTCAAAGACTCCATCAACACCTTAAACGCCACTCTCCCCCAATGATAATTCTCAAGTCTTTCTAAATCCATCACTAGCCTTGCAAGACTAGCCCGTGTAGCGGTTGAGTACTTTCTCCCTTCAATGAATCCAGTGAAGATGGCAAGGTATCCGAGCATCATGCGATCTTCCTGAGACCACTCCTCGCATCTCCCAAATGCTACTTTTATATGTCCAGTACTTGGCCCAGCATCGACATCAACACCCATCATCTCCCAGAAAGCAGCCATCTCCTTCGTAACCTCAACCCTTGGATTTTCCAGGTCCTCGATGTAATCGCAGTTCAGACCAGTGATGTGTTCAAACTCCAACTGTGAAAACCTCACTGGTTGTGGACCAACGAGACTCCAGAGCTCATACTTCTTCTTGATGTTAAGCTGGAAACCGAGCATATAATGAACCAGCCTTGAAGCCCAACCAAAATTCATCTCCTTGAACTTGATGAACACTCCCAACGTCGACTCCTTCAGCTCCTCATATTCGTCATCGTTTAGAGCTCGCCTTAGAGCAGAAAGCAACTTCGAATCATCAGTATGATGCACAATGCTTTTGAGTGGAAAGGGTTATTCCTCTAAGTTATATATCCTCTTCGGTAGTTCTGGTATATCCATTTTTCAGTATGCCAAACTCTTATGTGCAGGGGGCTTTTCCCCTAATGTATATATCCTCTGCGGGAGTGATGGTAAATCCATTTTCTGGCCTGTAAAACAATCAAAAACAAGCATCTCAAACTCATAAGACTACTAAGAAGACTTGCATGTAAATTGCATGTAAATTTTAGTGAGAAGACTACTGAGACGACTTCCAGGAAGTCTTTTACAAAGTCTTACACTCTAAAAGACTTCCAACGAAGACTTAGGTCGTCTGGAAGACTTCTAAGAAGTCTTCTACGAAGTCTTACACTCTGGAAGACTTCCAGGAAGTCTTTTACGAAGCCTTAGACTATGGAAGACTTCCAGGAAGTCGTCTGAGTAGTCTTTCTGAATAAATACAAAAGCTGTTTCTTTAAAAGATGGATGACTTACAGTCGGAGAAGATATGGTCTCCAACGGTTACAGATCTGCAAAAATCGACGGGAAAAGAAGAATCAAGACTACAATTTTTGGGTTTTTACGGCGGCTAAACGCCTTAAGACAAGAGAAATTTATCGGCGGCGGAGTTCAACGAGACGGGTTTCAGATCTGAAACAAAGGAACCGGTGAGAAATCAGGGCGTAATCGCATTCGTAATCGCCTCTGGAGAGAAACGGCGCTAGGGTTTTGGAAAGTTGTGAAAAAGTGAAAAAATAGTATTTATATGTCCGATAAATGATCCGGTTAGGTTTAAAAGTACATTGGTAAAATAAAGGATTTGGTCCGGTATGGACGAAGAAGTCCAGCAAAAACTATTCACCAGACCCTAAACGTAACCCCTAAACTAAATTAACTAACTAAACACTTCATAAAATCAAATTAAACTTCAAAACTGTTTCCTATACACAAAAATAAACACTTACAGGTAAATTTAATTTTTCAAAAAAATATTCAAGCTTACCAAAATCTAACCCTAAGAATACATACAATACTACAACATATGTTGCCAAACCCTAGACCAAAGAATACCATGATTCACTACCTACACTCATCTATGTTGAAAACAATTCAGTTTTGTTATATTTTAATTTATATCACTTAAAACTGTTTATAGTTACATGATTTTAATTTTTCGCTTATCAAAATATTTTTAAAAAAATTTATAAAATATTTTTAAGATCAGCTACGCGAGAAGACTTACTTTGAAGTCGTCTATAAGACTTCTAGCATCTCAGACGACTTACTCGGGCTATATTCGTAAAAATGATTTCTGTTTTTTGTTTGGTCACAAGGGGCTGGCTGTAATGTCACAAAGATTTTAGGTTAGTTTTGCATTTGATTCAAGTTTGGGTATAAGTTTGTGTTTAAAATCAAGTTGTGAGTCATATTTGACAAATTTCCCTAATTGTTTTAAGAGAAATTATGTTTTAAAACATAAATTATGTAAACATAAACTATGTGAACTAAATTCAATATAAAACTGAAACAAAAAAATTTTAAAAAGACACAAAAATATATAAAAAATAAAAAAACGAAAGTTAACTAAATAAGAAAAACAACATCGTTAGTAATATCTCTTATATCATTATTAAAAAACCTGCAATGAATCATCTTCTATGTGACGCTGTGGAGAATGACACTTTTTTAAAAAAATAAAAATTGCTTTAGGTTTTAGGTTTAGATTTAACATCCACGTTTACATATATAAGAATACAAAAATACAGACTTTTCTTTTTTTAAAAAAATCAAATATTTTGATGTTGTCATATTAGGTGAGAAGAATATATGTTAATGAATGAAAAATGGAAAATACGTGGTTTGGTATTAGAATTTTAGTATATTTGTATTACTAATATTTTTAATTTAAATAATTATAAAAACACACCGGTTTCTCGGTTCGATTCAGTTTTAAACCGAACCATTCGGGTAGGAGAATTCTTCAACTGAATGGTTTGAATTAGACTTTGGTTCGGTTTGAATCGGTCTCGGTTCGGTTGGTTCGGTTTGACTCGGTTCAATTTTTTTGGCCACCCCTAGATCCCAGTTTCAAAGAAAAAAAATCCAGAGATCAGCTGGAAAAATATAATTGGGAGTAGTGACTTTATACATAAAAAGAGCTAAATGGGTTACATATATGATATATATATATATATATATATATATGCTTTGTTAGAGTCTTCTTAATATGTATGCTTTGTTAGGGCATTTCTAACCAACAATAATGTTTTAGTGTATACACTAAAATATATTATTTTCCAACCGCAACACCAAATTTCACATTAATATTTTAAATTATTAAAATATAAAATTTTGTTGTTATTTAAAGTTTATAATATAACTAATAATTATTATTTAATTTTTAAAATATAAACAGTAATGATTATATTATTATATTACATCAAAACAAATTCTAATTAATTATTTTATTTAAAATATTTACTATTTTAATATATAATAATATATATACTTTAATAAAATATTTCTCTATATGATATTTTTCGTAAATATCTAATTTACTGCTTAGATTCATTTATTATTTATTAGTTTATTTAATATTTTACCAATAAAAATATTATTTAGTGTGATGAATAATATCACATAAAACTTTACTGTAATATTATTCATTCACTTAAAATAGTATAATTTTTAATTTTGAATTGGTAAAATTTTAATGTTAAACTATATTAAAATAGAGTTTTATTGTTAGATCGGAGATAACCTTAATTTTATTAGTGTTTTTCCGAAACAAGCGGTTTTAACTGTTGTTCGGGTTTCTAAATTTATGTTTATATCTCTATTCTTAAAATAGAAGTACAAATAAAATTATCCCGTAGTTTTACAAATTATTGACACTTTCATGCCACTGATATATTTAATGATTCAAAATTTAAGTTTCCTTTGTTTTTTCAGTTTAATTAATGCAATTAAAACAATTAATAACCTATCTTTTATGATTCTTTATCTTTTTCTATTTAATTAGTGTATTTTGCTAAATCTAATTTTAACCAAAAATCATGGCAATAATTATTTAAGAAAATCAGTTTGTCATTACTATCATACGGATATTACGTATTTCTCACATTCAAATATTAAGCATACTATCATTGACGTAAACCATAACAATTCAGGGTTTTATCTATAAAATTCAAACCAATTACACAAATTAATATATTCATACGTATGTATTAATTTAGTTATCTTATACCCCAATCATTTTTGTAGTATTTCTAAACAAACAAAATCAAAAATATAAAAATCAAAACCATAATATCTTTATTTATCTTTCAAAAGGATAATTAAGGAGGAATGAGGGGTCAAAAAACAAAATAAAATAAATTACCCAATATATAGTATAAAATTATTATGTGTAGAGATGTATTTTAAACTTATGTATTACTGTATACAAAATAAATATTTATTTATAAAAAAAGAAAAACAAAAACATGCGCGGATCAAGTTAGTTTTAAACTATGAGTTAAGTTTTCTTTTCCTCTAATTTCTTTCTAAACTTAGAACTTCCGATCAGTTTTCCCGTCCAGTGGCCGGCATCGGCTCCGTCGTCGGTCACCATCGACTTTTTGCTTTTTGTTGTATATATTCGATCTTCGGGTCAACTTTCTACTTCCGTTTTCGGATTATATATATCGCTAGGCAAATTTTGATGTGTTCTTCAATCTTGAATCGAGTACATCTTCAAGGTTTCTATGGTGTTTCCGATTTCATATTGAATAAATAAGGGTTCCGATTTAATTTGGAGTTTGTGTGACTATATTTCTCTTTCAAAAGCATCATTGAGATTCCGACCAGCTTCAGTTGGTGGGTCTTCATCAGAGGATGTGCATCGATACTTCTTCTCGGAAGTCAGACTTTGCCGTTGTTGTTACCGGTCAATCGGCTTATGGGTGAAGCGGTTCTTATTGAAGAAGTTGAAGATGAAGATGCTTAATTTGGGATTGATTCAGAAGGGTATTAACAAAGTTAGCGTTTCTTTGTAAACGGTCCGACAAAGATTCCTCGGAAGAATCAATTGAGTTATCTAATGGCGGCAGTGCAAGACAAGATAATTCCAGCAAAGTTTTGGTAAACCCGGCAGCGGCGACCGTTCAGAGGCGGAGGCGTTATCAGAATTTCCTTTTTCGTGAAGCAACAACGTAGTGGACGAGTGTCATCATACATGAAACGCATGGCAGATTAACTGACCATCATGTTGAGTCGATATAGTGGGCTTAATTACAGTTGTAATCGGGCTTGGATTGGTTTATTTTAAACTTCTTTTTGTAATTGCCCATTAGACATTTCCATTAATGGAAAATATTGACAGAAAAAAAATTATCTTTACATCTTATATATTAAAATAGAAGTCACAATTTTTTTTTCATGTGTAATTTTTTTTAATTTGGACAATCATTTAGAAATCTTATTAAATGTATTTTATTAAGACTAATAATACATAAAATTTTTAAAATACTTTAATCATAGTATTTTTTGATACCTTTTGATATCTTTTCATTTTAAATATAAATATATTTATTTTAAAATTCTAACAAATCTGTTTTAAAAGATTTTTATAAGATCTTTATTTTCAAAATTATATTTAAATATTTTCACTAATTTCGAAATTAGTTTGAAATATTATTATACATTAATAATTTTAGTAATAATTTATAAAATGAAAAATAAAAAATTCTGTAATATTTTATATATTATATAATCATAATCAATCATATTAATATAATAAAATTGTATTAAATTTATAAATTTTATTTTCATAAGCATAAAACATTTATGTTCGAAAATAAAATCTAATACGTTGGTAATACGGATTAACATTAGCAAACTAAATAATACATGTATAAAAATTAGAACACAACAAAATTGTGTCTTATTTGAAAACAAAATCTGACTACACTATATATATTTCTATGATAGTATAGATTTAAAGTTGTGTTTATGGAAAAAACATATTATGTGTAGAAAAAAATCTATGTTTTTATTATGTTAAATTCAAAGTTTAATAATTGTTCTAACAGAAATTAAAAGCAATTAAAAATAGAAGGAGAAAACATATTTGTAAGAATAAAAAAAGTGTATGTCAAAGGTAATATGACAATTATTATACAAATATCATAGCCTAAGTTATCTTATGGTTATATGCTTAATTTGACAATCTGTTATAGACATGAACCCAAATTACCCTATTTATTTACCTAATTTGCACTTAAAGACCATTACCTGGTTAGAACTAAAGAGGCGTAAACTCAATCTCTCTCTCTCTCCCTCCTAAAGGAAAATGGACTCTGTGGCGCTATACTGCACCGCTGCTCTCGTCGCCCGCGGCATATACTGGTTCATATGCATCCTAGGTCCAGTAGAGAGAAAGGGCAAACGAGCCTCAGATCTCTCCGGAGGCTCAATCTCCGCCGAGAGCGTCAAAGACAACTACAACCAATACTGGTCTTTCTTCCGCAAACCAAAACAGATCGAAAGTACCAGACTTCGTCACACGTTCTACAACCTCGTCACAGACATCTACGAGTGGGGATGGGGACAGTCTTTCCACTTCTCCCCTTCAATCCCCGGAAAATCCGTCAAGGAAGCCACGAGGATCCACGAAGAAATGGCCGTTGACCTCATCAAAGTTAAACCGGGACAGAAGATCCTCGACGCTGGATGTGGTGTCGGTGGGACAATGAGAGCCACGCGGCTCATTCAGATTTCAGAGGCCCATGTTGTAGGGATAACCATCAACGACTATTAAGTCAAACGCGCGAAACTACGCAACAAGAAAGTGGGTTTGGACTCTCTATGCGACGTCGTTTGCGGAAACTTTTTAAAGATGCCGTTTGATGAAAACACGTTCGATGGTCCTTACTTCATAGAAGCGACATGTCACGCTCCAGAGCTAGAAGAAGTGTACGCAGAGATCTTCAGGGTGATGAAACCAGGTTCTTTATATGTTTCATACGAATGGGTCACGAGGGATAGAGAGAAGAGATGCTCAGGACTGACTCAACATTTTTTGGGGCCTATGGGTAAAAAAAAAATTTAGACTTTTAATGTTCATGTTTATTTAAAATCTAAATTTATTTTAGAAATTTTTATCATCAACATGTTTATAAATTTTTTGATAAAAACATATTATATACATGTAAAATATTTCAGGGCCCCTTTTAAACCAAATTTAATAAATATTTAAAATTTTCTATATAAAATGTGTAATATAAAAAAAATTTGGACCCTTAACTATCAATATCAAGTTACGGGGGGACACGGGTTTGGGCTCGGGGCGGTCGCACCGCTTGTCCCCCATATTAGCCAGCCCTCGAAATGCTCTTCATGGTCTGAGAAGGTACTCTGATATAGCTGCGACGGCTAAAAAAAGTAGGGTTTGAGATTGTGAAAGAGAGAGATTTGGATAGGGGTGGGCATTCAGATACCCATTCGGGTTCGGTTCAGATCTAATCGGGTTTCGTGTTTTCGGGTTTAAAGATTTCAGCCCCATTCGGGTATTTTTAATTTTCGGTTCGGGTTCGGTTCAGATCTTTGCGGGTTCGGTTCGGGTTCGGATAACCCATTTGATTATTTTTAAAATTTTAATATTCATTATATGCTTAAAATTTCTCAAAAACTATAAAACAAAATAATATATTACATATAAATTTGTAAAATATATGTCAAAATACCTAAAATTAACATATAAATTGGTTTGATTTGAATATTTGGAAAGAAAATCAATAGATATTTCAAGTATTTTGGTGTTTTGAATATATTTTAGCTATTTCAGATATTTATTTTTGACTATTTATGTATATTTTCAAGTATTTTAGACAACTTAAAAGTATCTTATATATTTTGGATGTTTTTAATATATATTAAATCTAAAAATAAGTAATATATTTAGGTATATAAATCTATTTCAGTTACATTCGGGTACCCGAGATACTTTGGTTCGGGTTGGGTTTGGTTTCGGTTCTTTAGATACCAAAATGTTGAACCCGTTGGGATATTTAATCAATTTCGGTTGATTTGGTACTATTTTTTGGATCGGGTTCGGTTCGGTTTTTCAGATCCGGGTTTTTTTCCCAGCCCTAGATTTGGCTAAGCCACCGGCTAGACCGTTGGTGGAGCAGGCTTAAGATGGGTCGTGTTGCTTACTGGAGAAACCATGTTGTGGTTGTGGTTCTGTCTGCTATTCACTACAAGAAAACATCGGTATTATGACGGACATTCCGACGGAAAATGAAATCCTCAGAATATCCCGTGAAATTTCTGAGGATATTCCGAGGAAACACAAAATTTGGTTTCCTCGGAATATACCGACGGAATTCCAAGGAAATATAAATCTGTCGGAATATTCTTATGGAATGCCGAGGAAAAATGTATTCCTCGGAAAAAACCGATGAATTCCGAGGATATATTATAGCCGTTAGAGAGCCGTTGGAGAGCCATTGGGGGATTTTAAAAATTCCGAGGAAATTCCGACGAACTAGCTGTTGGCGTCGGAATTCCGTTGGAATTTCCTCGGTCTGTCGGCAAGATTTCAACTATAAATACAAGCACCCCTCTTTCTCTTCATTCACTCCATATCTTCATCTTCCCTCTTACTCTCTTTACACACGAATTTGATTCATAAAAAACATGTCTTCTTCAAATTATTTTCGTTCTTGGATCGATCGACCTCATTTGGATCCGAACACGAAATTGCTTACGGAAGAATACCAACGAGGTATAACCGAATTCATGGGGTTAGTTCACCGACAACCGGAAGCAAAAACAGGTATGTTAAGATGTCCTTGCTCTAATTGTAAAAATAGAAAGGTTATTAAAGAGTGGGATGTTTGGACTCATCTATATTTGAGTGGGTTTACACGAAGTTACAAAATTTGGTATCATCATGGGGAAACTGATTATGAACATGGTAGTACTAGTGAACCTCAGCCAGCGGTTAGATTAGAAGAACCAA
>NC_027749.1:24044368-24045312 GCF_000695525.1 Brassica oleracea var. oleracea | reverse complement strand
AGTTCAGACCAAAAACAGAAGACCTGCTCGGCATGATGATAGAGGCGAACGGGCAACATATCATGTTACGGTTCCAGACATTTTCACAGACATTGGACAACTTAGCGGAAAACGAAAGGACCGTCGACTTACTGAGCAGGAGCTAGAGATGTCAAATGGGCCTAGTGTCCATGAGTAAACCATGTCCATATCCAATTGGACTGACCATTTTTGACCAAAAAATAAAGTTGTCCAATTGGATAAAAACCAATTAAACCCAAAATTATTGGGCTTGCCCATTTGGACTTGGGCTTCCAATAGTCTTCAAAATCCTAGGGTTTTCAACATTTGGGGGAAATCTCATCACTCTCTCTCAAGTCTCGACTCTCTCCGTGGGTTTTCAAAATCTCTCTCTCTAGACTCTCTCCGGGAGTCGACGTCTCTCCGTCTCTCTGTCTCTCCGTCTCTCCATCTCTCCGGTCTCTCCGTCTCTCCGTCTCTCCATCTCTCCGTCTCTCCGTCTCTCCGATTCCCCGACTCTCCGTCTCGACTTCTCTCCGACTCTCCGTCTCGACTTCTCTCTGACTCTCCGTCTCGATTTCTCTCTGACTCTCCGTCCGTCTCGAGTCTCAGTCTCGCACTCTCTCAGGTTTGGTCGCTTCAGATTTGCTTGTTTGCATGTTTATTTTGACGGGTTTGCTGATTAATGTTTATGTTTGCATATTAAATCAGGTCTTCTCTTAGAGAAATCTCTCTCTCTCTCTCGGCGACTCTCGATCCGTCTCTCTCTCTCTCTCTCTCTCGGCGACTCTAGATCAACTTCTGAAAAGGGTTTGCACATCTTTGATTCTCTTATTTCGTTCAAGTTCTGTTTGATTCATGGCTTGTTACTTTCAGTCTTTTTGCTTGATGTTAAGCTTGATATAATCTGATGGGTTTGTTGCTTTAGAATGTTTGATGGTTCA
>NC_027749.1:24043578-24044319 GCF_000695525.1 Brassica oleracea var. oleracea | reverse complement strand
GCTTGATATAATCTGATGGGTTTGTTTGCTTGTTTTGCAAGATGGGTTTGTTTGCTTGTTTTGCGAGATGGGTTTCTCTGATGTTTTTGTTTGATTGCTTTCAGATGGATACATTGGGTTTGAACAATGATGATGACTACGCGAGTGACAATGGGGATTCAGAACAGGAAATGGATGAGAACAATCCTGTGGTGGACGAGTCTCTGATGAGTACAGCCGAGGTGAAAGGTAAACACAAGCGTAGACACTCTAAGTGCTGGAACCTTTTTACTATAGAAGGAGATAGGATGCCTGATGGAAAATTTAAATGTGTCTGCAACTACTGTAACCACTTCTACATCCTAGACTTACATAAAAGTGGAACCAATACCCTTCTTCGCCACTCAAAAACCTGCCCTAAAACCCCTAATAACACATGTCCTAAGATCGATCAGTTGGTGTTTCGAGAAATGATTGCTGTGGCTATTGTCGAGCATGATCTACCTTACGCCTTTGTTGAGTACAGAAGAGTTCGAGAAGCTTTGCATTATGCCAACCCGACCATAGAGTTCTGGTGTCGAAACACGGCGGTTTCAGATGTTTTTAAGATCTTTGAGAGGGAGAAAATGAAGCTCAGGCAGGTGTTGAGTGAAGTTCCGGGTAGGATCTGTCTAACGACGGATGGAGAGCAATAACAATCGAAGGTTATCTCTGTCTTACTGCCCACTATGTCGACGCTGAGTGGAACCTTAGAGCTAAGAT
>NC_027749.1:24039060-24041107 GCF_000695525.1 Brassica oleracea var. oleracea | reverse complement strand
CAATTATTTTTGAAATTTTGTTATTTCATGGTTTATATCTATACAAAGAATCCTCAATGGTATGCATTACAATTGTATAAGAAATGAAATACGGCAAAAAAAATCGATGTTTTGAAACCCCAAACCCTGTTTCCTCGGTAATTACCGAGGGTTTTCCGAGGAAACATGGTTCTTCGGAATATTTTAATTTACCCGGGTAAACCAAGCCGCCAAATATTTCGCGAAAATTGAATTAATGATTTCCGAGGAAATTCTGACGGAAATATTTAATTATTCCGAGGAAATGCCGACGGCCATTTTCCGCCGGACGCCTCATAACATTAGGTCGAACTAGATCTTCTTTCCTATTTCTCTCTTCTTCTCTCCGCTGAACCTCCTTCTTCTCTCTCGCCGAACGCCTCCTTCTTCTCTCCGCCGAACGCCAAACGCCCTAATCCTCCTCAATTTCAGTCACTGATCATGTATGAACCCTATCCCACTCTCTTAGGTTAGATTTGTTAGGTTTTTAAGTAGATTTGATGATTTTGGAATGATATTTATAGATTTTTGTTAGGGTGAATGGTAGGATTGTGTAAAATCGAGTTTGATTATGGTATTCACTTGATTTGGAATTTTTTTTTAGTTCTTATTAATTTTGTGATTAAAAACTATTATTTGAGATTTTTGTTAAAAAAAAAAATTTAAACATTTTTATATATATAATATAAATTTCTATATTCATTTAACATTTTTAATATTATTAAAACTATGTTTTGTAATTATTAAAATATTTTTTATTTATTAAAACTATTTTTTGTAATTAGTAAACTATTTTTTATTTACTAAAACTATTTTTTTGTAATTATTAAACATTTTTAATATTATTAAAACTATTTTTTATAATTATTAAACTATTTTTTATTTATTAAAACTATTTTTTGTAATTAGTAAACTATTTTTTATTTACTAAAACTATTTTTTTGTAATTATTAAACATTTTTAATATTATTAAAACTATTTTTTGTAATTATTAAAATATTTTTTATTTATTAAAACTATTTTTTGTAATTATTAAACTATTTTTTATTTATTAAAACTATTTTTTGTAATTATTAAACTATTTTTTATTTATTAAAACTATTTTTGTTTATTAGAACTAAACTATTTATTTATCTGTGATTAAAAACTATTTTTAAATATATTTTTTTATTTATTAAAATTATTATAACTAATTTATAAATATGTTTTTTTTTAATTTACAGGTCTAATGATGATCAGACACGGCCTCGACAGCGTCGTGGTCGTGGTGGTACGGGGAGCCAGTCTCGGGATTCCAGCCAGATTCAGGATTCTATTTCCCGCTTCTGATCCTCTCGCTCCCCCTGCTGCACCCGCTCCTGCTCCTCCGGGTCCTCCGGGAGTGATGAGTGTTGCGGAGTTGGTTCGACAGCCCGGTCGTGACCATCTTCCCTATCTCACTCCGTATCCACATGGACGGGGTCAAACATGGTAATTAAACGTATTTTTTTTTCATTAAAATTTGATTCAGTATTAATATTTTGGTCTTTTTATTAGGTTCAACCGATCCGGGAACGAGATCAGCGCATGGATCAACCGTATGATGTACTCGGCCCTCGACAAGGGACATCCGACTTTCACTCACTTCCCTACCGACAAGCAGCATCTGTGGTTTCGTCAGTTTGCGGTAAGTATTCTAATTTTTTACTTATATTTTTAATCTTTAATATAAATTTTCTACTAATTGTGTTTTTTTTTCAGCAAGAATTCAACTGGAATTCCGATGAGACGCTCTTTATCTATCAACACTTGGTCCATAAAGTTATGGACAACCATGGGAAGCAAATCCACGAGTGGAAGAAGAAATGGGAAATCAACAAGGTTGTTTTTAATTTATTAAACTATTTTTTATTTTTTTTATTAAAAGGTCTCAAAGTCGATCAACAACACGGTCTGGACGGAGTTGTGTGCGCATTAAGATAAGGAAGAGACGAAAGAAACTTCTTCCACCAACTCCACCAACCGCAGGAGCGACCGTAAAGGGAAGGGC
>NC_027749.1:24031497-24038845 GCF_000695525.1 Brassica oleracea var. oleracea | reverse complement strand
AAGACCCGTAGTTTTCTTTTTTTTTTCAAAAACTCGGAATGTTTTATTTTTATTTGTACAACTTTGAATATTATCTAATATGTTTTCAATTTTAATTTTAGTTTTATATTTTCGAATGCCATTCCTCGGAATTTTCCGAGGGTTCCGTTCCTCGGAAATTCCCGATGAAAATTCCGAGGAACATTTCGTCGGAACTTCCGAGGATTGGACCATCGGAAAGTCCATCGAAATATCCCAAGGAAGTTCTCCCTCGGTATATTCCGAGGAGCTTTCCGACGAACTGGTGGTCCTCGTAGTTTCCTCGAAAATTCGTTTCCTCGGAATTCCGTCGGAAATTTCCGAAGGATTTCCGAGGAAAAATGAATTTCCGAGGAGTTATTTCCGAGGACTTGTTTCCTCGGTATGTCGCTGTTTTCTTGTATGGACTTATTAAAGTAAAATATTATTAATAGTGTTACGCGATTATGTTGTTTTCTTGTAGTGATTGGGGTTGCACCTAAAGTAACCGTTGATGTTCATGAGATGTTGTTTAAGACTTCTGATTATTTGACTAGAGGTGGTGAGACTGCCGTTTATCGCGCCGGCGAATAAACGTGGGATAAGCACGTGTAGTGTTGCTTTTGAACTTTTTAGAGTCAATGAGTTGTTTAGCAAATTAGGACGTGCTTATGTGTCTACATTGTGTTCGTTGATAGTGGTAAGCGACTAAGTTGAGTGGTCGTGGGATTTGTGGGCCGCCCGATATGTATATTTAGTGTCTACATGTGTACACGACTCAAGGTACTAGAATGTTTGAAACACATATACACGTGTAGTGTGTTCTGTTTGTCAATGGACGTTTGGATCAGACCTGAGAAAATATCCAAAATATTTAACAGCTGATGCTTTTCGAGAATCATATTACGAGTTATTAAACCGCTTAAGTTGATCTTACTTGGCTGCTGCCTGCCGATGGAAATTTCCAAAATATATCAATGTTGTCTTGGTGCAAATAAATTCTCCATCTGATTTCAAATAATATTTTTCAGCTTATTATACAAGTTAAAAATATGTTCTAGTTACCTTATATAATTTACAATTCATTAATATTGAATACTAAATGAGTAAAACTTAAAATCTACAAAACATAACGGTTGCAACTGGATTAACCATTTTTGGAATGAAATGTTTTATAATGATCAATTCCATAAAAAAATTTACCATTTAACATGTATAGAATGAAATGTTCATTCCATCAATTCCAATTGCACAGAAGCTTCATAGGACATCCGCTTCCCGCTTCGGAACCGGAATCAGAATCAGAACCTTGTGGAAGCTTATGGAATCTCACTTCCTAAACGCTTGTAAAATATTCCCTTTAAAAACAAGTTGGAAGCTTACGATTCCGTTTTGGAATCACACTCCATTTTTTTAAAGAAAAACACAATGTCTTATATTAATAAAATAATAGTTTTTTATTTATATAAAATCTAAATTTTAATAGTATCGAATAGAGAGAGTAGAAATATACAAATATTAAAATTAATACTATAAATTATCTTTATGCATTAAGGTTTTTACTATAGATAAATCATATATTCAAATATATTATGTCAGTTGATTATAAGTATTAAAATAATTAATGTAATAATTTATTTCAAATTCAATTTATGTGTATTTTCACAGTTTTAATATGAATTATTTCAAAATTATTATAAACGAATAAATGCTTTATTTTAAATTATAATTTTTAGTTCTAGATTTTTTTTTAAAATTCTTATATATATATATATATATGGACACGCTTCCAATACGTATCCGGTTCCTAATTTTTTTAAAAAATCTCGCTTCTGCGCTTCCGCTTCCACCTATCCGTTCTCGTTTCCATGTAACATAGAACAAAATATTTCAAAAAAATTTTGATAAGAAATAAATAGAATGAATCCATTCCATTTTTCTACTACATTCCATTCTTCTCTATTCTATTTATTCTTTTTTTTAATTTACCAGTTACAACCAACATTCTATCCACATTCCATTAACCTCTACTCAATTGCTTTTAGAATCAACTAGATTTTTTAACCGTCCTACGCGTGGATAAGATATTATATGTATTTCTCAATTCTAAAAAAATAATATATAATATTGTATTATATCATTTAAAAAATATAAAATAAGACTACATAACATAAATATATTTTTTAAATTTTCTTTGTGGAAATCATCATGTTATTTGATTGTTGTACTTGATTCACATATTTGCAAAGATATCTGTGATAGATGAATAACTATATTTTTATTATCAGTAAATAATATATATTTATTATATAATATAAGAAAAATAAAATTATTTACTTTTTAAACATACTTGTCTCATGTTGGGGACTCGGTTATAGACATATTATATTCGAAGGAAACATTTTTACAGTTATCAATCTTCTTAACAGTCAAGAAACAAATCTGAATATCAAAACAATATCTCATACGATCTCTTTGTGGAATAACTGCTATGAAGAAATTGAATTTAGGCATCAAAAAGGACTGTAAATGGATATACAGATGTGTTATCTAAGTCAGCTTTACAAAGTACTATTCATAGTTCATATATCATTTACGTCCATCCTATTTTTTTGTCTATCATTTCTTAAACATCTTGAAATAACTAATGCTAATTAATAATAAACTTTTGGCAGGTAAACAAAATCTAATTTGTCTAATTATCGCTTAAATATTTTATTAATATTGTCTAAGAAGCTTTCAAGTGATATCATAGTTAAGTTTTTATTAGTTTTTTTTTTTTGTTAATTTTTAGAGTTTTTTGTATTTAAGATTTTTTTCCATATTAAGCCTCTATTTCTTTCACAGAATTGATATATATATATATATATATATATATATATATAATAAAAATTACCATCAAATCAGTTTTAGTTATTTATTATTTTGTTTTTAATGAAAATACCCTTTTTAAATAATTTAGTTTAAAATAAAATTATATATTAATTTGCTGTATTCTAACAATTTGACTGATTTAATTAATTTGCTTTGGTGGATAACTTAAAAAGTTTCATATGAATCGGGGTAAGCAAGTTTATGTTGTTATATTATATTTATTTGTGTATATAGAATCTATATATAATGCTAGTGTAATAAAGAAAGAACATTATTTTTTTGTAACTTCAAAAAGATACATTATTACAATTTGAAATTAATCAAAATTGAATAAAATGGTAATTAAATATTTGTAAATCTAATTGTTTTTTATCTTGTTTAGTTGTATTCTCGTGAAAAGAAATCGATAGGTTAAACAAATGTTTCAAAATTTGTTGTGTAATTGTTTTGTCTATAAAATTACAAAATTTATTGAATTGATATATTTAATTATTGTACCCTTAAATAATATTTTATTAAGACATTAGAGAACTATGTTTTGAGTTGTTTTGTCAAAATTGTACTAAAATCTATGCTTTTTCATATTTGTCACGAAAATTTATATGTTAAACTTACTTTTACAAAATTCTTACCTTTGTCACGAAAACTAAAATCTATGCTTTTTCATATTTGTCAATGTTCTCACACTTTCAAAGAATATATTAGTTTATTCACTTATTTATTTGTTTTTACAAAACAATGTATCGGAGTCTTGAAAGTTGAATTCATATTATTGTAACTGTAGATAAGAGTTTCTGATTACATACTTAGTGATTCTTGTATATGTGTCCAAGAAAGTTTTAATGGCTTATTGGTAACTGCCCTATATTTATGTCATACTAACCCAGGTTCGATCATTTCCTTCGAAAAAATAAATGAGATGACGTGGCAACTTCGAACTCTCTGATTAGTTGATTTTTCTATCCTACACTGACACCTTCTCCGTGGCTTATATTTGACTTTTAGTATTGTATTGATTAACTCTCCAAAATCACATATTCGTTTATTCCCCCAAAAAGTCTAATCAAAATCGAACACAAGCCATTTATTTTAAATAGGTGGATACGAATTATTGAGCCCCTTTAAAACATAACATTCTGATGACAAAAAAAACATACATTCTATCCACAATCCATTTATTGATCTTTAACCAGTAACACACTCACAAAGTCACAATGGCCACCGTCGCTAACTTCTCCGCCAAACCAATCGCCACCGTGATTCCACGCCCGTCATCCGCAGTTGCCTCCAGCTCCTCCTTCGTACTCTTCGTCCGGTGCGGAGTCTCCGCGAAAGGTGGATTCACCGGCGGTGAAGGACGAGAAAGTGCAAAAGATTCACAGCGGAGAGGAATTCGACGAAGCGCTTAAAAGGTGAAGAGCAAGTTTCTGGTTGTGGAGTTTGAAATTAAAATATTACCTGGCTCTTGGCTCTGATACCATAAAGACAATCTCAACAACTTAGATACAACTCTATCTCCAAAGTATATTCACAACCAGATACAAAGATATTCCCCAATATTCTCGGACTATGAATATTCACCAGCTATATCCCAATAAGTGTTATAATTTCTCTTGGGCTTGACCTCTCCACTAACTTAACTCACGGCCAACCTCTCTGTTTTTGTACTTGTGTTACAATGTCATAAAAAAAAAAGCATACTCACTCTCTTCACTCTCTCACTCACGTTTGTTGTTGTTGTTATAGAGCGAAGAGAGAACTCTTTAATTGTCTACATTTTTCTTATATTGATCTCAAGGATAATTTTACACAACATTGCACACACATATTTATACAAGAAAACACTCTCCATCTTCTCCATTTCCTAGCCTTATTTTCTTGACTTAGGAGTTCAAATTTTCATACATAGCCCCATACTTTTTGACTTAGACTTAGACTAATACAACAAGCAAACATAAATACTTTGTTGGAATGAAAAAACTCTCGTAAAGATGGAGAAAGTGTTTAAGTGTTTGAAAAGAAAGAAGATTTGTGAAGAAAAAAGCTTTTATAACTTAGAAGATGATTTTTATTACTTGTTACAAATGTGGATTATTTCTTGATGATACAAAACGAAAGGGGAGTGGAGGTATTTATAGCCTCCAAAATACAAAATATCTTACATATTTTAATCCTAAATCTAGAGAATTCTACCATAATATCTAAGATTTTTTTATCCTAATTATCTAGATAATTCTATGAGAATATCTAGATTTTTATTCTAAGGAGGTGGATGATTTTTCTAGAATTTGGGCTAAGATTTGGATCAACACATGATTAACCCAATAATGTTTGATCTAAATCAAGTTTACTTTTCAACGTACTTTTACAGCAACTTTCAACGGCTCCTTAACTTGTTGCTCCTTTCACATTATTCTTTTTCTTCTTTTCTTTTTCCTTCTTTTTGGTTTAATCATATACAGTTTTTTTTTTTTAGGTAACTGCGGGTTTCCGGCGATCGTGGTCAATCGACTATTCCCGCGAGGTCCACGGCACTCCACGTATTTTTAAGATTTAACCCTAGTCCGGGTGGCCAGCGGGACTCGAACTGCGGGTACCATATTGGGGGTTTTCTCCTCAAGTACCACTAGCCCAAAGCTGCTGGTTTCAAATACAGTTCCAACAAAAGTAAGAGTGATCAGAGTAACAAGATACATCCCCCAATGAAAAACACAAAGCCACTTGTGCTTTTTCCGGTCATCTACGTCTCCACCCTAATCGTTATCGCTATATCCAACAAGCCTGTAATCTTCATAGATAGAGTAGTACAAGCCAAAGTTGATAGTACCTTTGATATAGCATAGGATCCTCTTAGCTGCCTTGAAATGAGTTGTTGTTGGTTGCTCCATGTATTGACTAACAACTCCAACTGCGTGTAGGATGTTGGGCCTTGTGCACGTTAGATAGCGTAAGCTTCCAACTAGACTCTTAAAGAGTGTTGGATCCACACTCTCTCCTTCTTCTTCCTTTGATAACTTGACTCCACATTCCATTGGCGTGCAAACTGGATTTGAGTCATCCATACCTCTTTAGCATAGCCTTCTTGAGTAATGAAAATTCCATTTTCTTCTTGCTTTACTTCAATGCCAAGGTAGTATGACATCAACCCAATGTCGGTCATCTCGAACTCCTTTGTCTTCTCCATCTTGAAATCTTCAAACATAATCGGATTGTTGCCAGTGAATATAAAGTCATCAACATATAAGCATGCAATCAATATATCATTGTTTTGAGTTTTGATATAAAGTGCATGCTCATATGGACACTTGATGAAGCCTTTCTCCTTGAAGTACTTATCAATCCGAGTGTTCCATGCTCTTGGTGCTTGCTTTAATCCATAAAGTGCCTTCTTCAGCGTTAAGACTTTGTCTTCTTCTCCTTTAACTATGTAGCCTTGTGGTTGCTCAATGTAGACTTCTTCCTCAAGGTCTCCATTTAAGAAGGCTGATTTGTACCTTTCAACTTCTCCTTTAGAGTTCTTCTTTGCCTTGTACACCCACTTCACACCAATTGCCTTGTGTCCATTTGGAAGTGAAGCTAACTTCCATGTATCATTCTTTTGAATCGACTTGATTTCCTCATCCATTGCACTTCTCCATGACTTCTTTTCTTGGGCTTCTTCAAAGTTCATAGGCTCGCAATTCGCAAATAGACGAAATAGAGTAAGATTGTCTTGATTTTCGGTTACCTCGTAGATGTCTTGTAGACTTCTAAAACGTGGAGTCCTTTCACTTGAGCTTTCATCTCCTTGATAACTTGTTGTTGGTGAAGTTGATGGTGTAGCTGGCTCTTCTCTCGGTTGCTCCACATTCTCTTCTTCAAAGGATGGAAAGAAGTTGTAGTCTTCATTATTTGATCTCCAATCCCATTCTCCTTCTTCATCAAAGATGACATTCCGACTAATGATTGTCTTCTTTGTTTCAGGATTGCAGAGCTTGTAGCTTTTGGAGTTAGCGTCATACCCAATGAAGATATACTTCTTACTTTTATCATCTAGTTTACTCCGCTTCTCGTCTGGAACATGAGCATGAGCAATGCTTCCAAAGACTCTTAGGTGTGAGACTCCGGGCTTCCTTCCGCTCCAAGCTTCTTGTGGTGTATTTTCTAAAACACTCTTTGTTGGAGAACGGTTTGATATATAAACCGCACAAGCAACTGCTTCGGCCCACAACTCCTTTGGTAGCTTCTTACTCTTGAGCATGCTTCTTGCCATCTCAAGTATTGTCCTATTCTTTCTTTCCGCTACTCCATTTTGTTGAGGGGTTCTTGGCACCGTCAACTGTCTTCGAATGCCATTATCTTCACAATACTTCAGAAACTCCTTAGACATGAATTCTCCTCCTCGATCCGATATCATGGATTTGATCTTAAGACCACTTTCCTTCTCAACATGGGCTTTAAACTTTTTAAAATTTTCAAACACTTCTGATTTTTGTTT
>NC_027749.1:24009401-24031372 GCF_000695525.1 Brassica oleracea var. oleracea | reverse complement strand
CAGTGGCTTTCTTGCTCTTGTCACCGACTCCTTTGGAAAACTCATCTTGAATTGCTTTCCAAGTAAGCAACCTTCACACACTTGATTTGGATGATTGATGCAAGGTAATCCTTTCACCATTTCTTTCTTGGAAAGTAGCTCTAAGCTTCCAAATATGAGATGCCCAAATCGAAGATGCCAAAGCCAAGATTCCTCCTTGTAGCACATCTTGAGACATCATGCAATGTCATTTTGAATGTTTAGGACAAACATTCTATTGTTTGATATCAGCACCTTTGTGATGAGATTATTTGCTCTATCTCTTAAAGAAAGGCTATTATCCTTTAGTCGAATATCATAACCTTTCTCTAAGAGTTGTCTTAGGCTCAGGATGTTGGTCTTCATGCTTGGAATGTAGTAAACATTGGAAATGAATTGATGATCTCCATTCTTCAAGCGGATGAGAATATTTCCTTTACCTTTAAGCCACATTGGTTTTCACCGATTCATCGAGCTCCACGAACATGCTTTTATTCCCACACATGTGGTTGCTTGCACCACTATCAAGGTACCACTTGTGAACCTCATTTGGTTCATCCTTCTTGTAAGCCATCAATAGCATATCTTCTTCTTTACTCCTTTTTTCAACATAGTTGGACTTCTCTTCAACTCTATTGTTGTTTAGAGTTTTGCACTCAGAAGCATAATGTCTAAATTTCCCGCAACTATAGCATTTGATGCTTGATTTATCGTACCTTGATTTTGTATTTCCTCTTCCACGACCTCTTGAAGAATTTTCTCCTCTTTGGTTAAAGTTTTCTTCATATGGTCTCCAATCTCGTCCATTTACACCACGACCTCGTCCTCGGAAATGACCACCACCACGTCTCAGATGATTTCGGCCAGCTTCTTCCTTTTGATCAATTCTAATCTTGAGAACTTGCTCCACAATATCTTCTTTCTTTTTCTTCTTTTCTTCATAAGCTTGTAGTGATCCAAGAAGTTGCTCCATCGTCATAGTCTCCAAGTCCTTTGTCTCTTCAATCACGGTGACGATATGCTCGAATTTTGAATCCAATGATCTAAGAACTTTCTCCATGATTCTCATCTCATCTAACTTCTCACCATTTCTTTTTAGGTTATTAGTAACCGTCAAGACTCTTGAGAAGTAATCTGAGATGAGTTCTCCTTCCTTCATTTGTAATGCTTCAAATTCTCCTCGTAGAGTTTGAAGTCGTACCTTCTTAACTTGTTCCGCTCCCTTGTAAGATGTCTGAAGCTTCTCCCATGCTTCTTTGGATGTCCTTGCACTAGCAACCTTCTCAAATGTATCTTCATCTAATCCTTGATAGATTAGACAGAGAGCCTTCTTGTCTATCTTCCTTGAATCTCTCAAACCATCATTTTGAGTTTGAGATAGACCACCATCATTCTCCGGTTCGTTGAAGCCTTTCTCAACTATCCCCCACACATCATGTGCTTCTAAGATAGCCATCATCTTAAGACTCCAATTGTCATAGTTGCTCTTAGTGAGCAATGGAACTTGGAAGGGAACACCACTGTTTGCCATCTTCAAAAGGAACTTATAGTTCTGATACCACTTTGTTGAAATGAAAAACTTTGTAGAGATGGAGAAAGTGTTTAAGTGTTTGAAGAGAAAGAAGTTTTGTGAAGAATAAAGCTTTTATAACTTAGAAGATGATTTTTATTACTTGTTACAAACTTAGATTATTTCTTCATGATACAAAATAAAAGGGGAGTGGATGTATTTATAGCCTCCAAAATACAAAATATCTTACATATTTTAATACTAAATCTAGAGAATTCTACCATAATATCTAAGATTTTTTATCCTAATTATCTAGATAATTCTATGAGAATATCTAGATTTTTATTCTAAGGAGGTGGATGATTTTTCTAAAATTTGGTCTAAGATTTGGATCAACACATGATTAACCCAATAATGTTTGATCCAAATCAAGTTTACTTTTCAACGTACTTTTACAGCAACTTTCAACGGCTCCTTAACTTGTTGCTCCTTTCACATTATTCTTTTTCTTCTTTTCTTTTTCCTTCTTTTTGGTTTAATCATATACAGTTTTTTTTTTTTAGGTAACTGCGGGTTTCCGGCGATCGTGGTCAATCGACTATTCCCGCGAGGTCCACGGCACTCCACGTATTTTTAAGATTTAACCCTAGTCCGGGTGGCCAGCGGGACTCGAACTGCGGGTACCATATTGGGGGTTTTCTCCTCAAGTACCACTAGCCCAAAGCTGCTGGTTTCAAATACAGTTCCAACAAAAGTAAGAGTGATCAGAGTAACAAGATACATCCGTTTATGGTTGAGCTGAGCAGGACCTGTAATGACGTCGATTTCTTGCTCTCGTCATGGGTGATAAGTCTGAAAAGACCAGAGAGCTTTGTCGGAGAGATATGAGCATGGAGAAGATACACAAGGAAGAAGGTTAACTCGAAATTTCTCTAATTACTTTTACTCTAATATTTCCTGCCTTTCATAAAAATAAATGCTATAATATTTATCGATTTAAGATATAAGTTTTGTGTTTCAGTTACCTATTTTATCTGTAATAATTAAAGATGACAACCACATAAAATAATAACTCTTTTGAAATTAAAATATTATAAAAAAATTAGTTTGATGTTATTTTTTTTTTAAATGTAAAAGTGTAAGAAATTCAAATATTTGTAAAACGGAGAAAATATAAAAATAAATTTAGTCACATTTAAAGTATAGTGGCAAACACGTAAAATACGAGGAAAACGTTGACCATTTGGTAGGTATCGGACCAGACCAGCTAACGGGGGACGTGCTATACTACGGCGACAACCACTCGGCAGTGGTGCAGTCGCACGGCAGAGCTGACGTGGAGAAGCTGATCGACGAGAATCGCAGTGGAGGCAAGCTGATTGTGCTCGACGTCGGTCCGAAACATTGTGGGCCCTGCGTCAAGGTTTATCCGACAGTGCTGAAGCTGTCCCGGTCCATGTCGGAGACTGTCGTGTTCGCTAGAATGAACGGGGACGAGAACGATAGCTGTATGGAGTTTCTCAAGGACATGAATATTATAGAAGTACCCACTTTCTTGTTCATTAGAAACGGTGATATTTGTGGCCGGTATGTTGGTTCTGGTAAAGGAGAACTCATTGGAGAGGAGAACTCATTGGAGAGATTCTCCGGTATACAGGTGTTCGTGTCACTTACTAATTTGTCAACTTGATTTGCTAAAAGGAAAATGATTTAGGGTTTTGTTTGTACCATCCGAGACAGGTTTATATAGAAAACCACAAAATATTGTGATTCTTGGTTTGATTTGGCTTTGTACTTTTAACTTTGAAGGCACGGAATTGAGTATTTCGGTACGAGAATGAGATGTAAATTGATTTGTTACCTACCCAATGAAGATATTGTGTAATTCTATAAATAAATATGAGCATAATATCATTTTATATGTGATACGAAGCATATGTTATTTAATGGTTGGATTGTGAATTACATTTATAATATGGACAGTTAGTTGGTTCTTGTCATACACGTTGTCACCATGAGTAAAACAACATTACTGTGTAAATGTAACTGTAAGAATGTAATTGATCCACAGCTTTTCCTAAGTGCCACCAACCATTCGCAACACTGGGAGCAAACACTCACATGGCCACAACTAGAGATGAGAGATTAACTAAGCCAACCCAAATTATTAAAGAAATAGAGTGGACAGCCGTTAAAAAGAAAAGAGAAACATATCTCGTGAGGGAGTAGTAACCGTGAATATAAGACCATGATTAACCCGAAGTTCTTAGAGTGGAGATCTTAGCGGAAGTTAAGAAACTGTTAAGAACCTAAAAACTCTGGGTTAATCATGCTCTAAGACACACTGAAGTTCATTTTTGTCACTAGTTTATTGTTATTTTAGGCTTCTGTTAGGTTGTAAGTGTTGTCATCTCCTTTGTTCCAGGCTTCCAGCTAAGTTGTCAAAAATCATATGGTCTTAAACGTTAAAACCATATCGGTTACGTTTATGTATCAAGTAGTTCAAAAACAGAACGTAGTGAAAGAGAGATTTTATTTAGCAAATAGCAAAATTGAACCAAAAGGTCCAAAACACATATTCATAAAGACTAACTAATGAATGGAAAATGATGATTCTTTCAAATAATAATAAAAAAGAATGGAAATGATGATATGGGCACCATTCAGCATATATACATAATAACAAAATCCAGATTCACTCTGTATGATGATCATTATACGATTTAATTTGCAGTGACTTACATATTGAAATAAGGAGATGTAACTTCAAAGGTCAAGAGGTATGAAGATGAAGTGGTTTTGGTGGATCCATGGTTCTTCTCTTCCACAAGTTAACTTCATTCTTAGGCTTCATACTCAACGGAGCTGAGAACGGAATTATTACGTCATCTTCTTCCTCTTCCTTGCCTCTTAAGCAACCCCCTCTCCTCTCATCATCGGAAAAGTAACCACGGCGATGATCAGCCGGAGACTCTTCTTCTTCACGTTTCATCTCGACCTCCCAGTCAAATCTTCCTAAACCATCACGGCTGCTCGCAAACTTCTTCATCTGACCTAACGACGGCACCGCCGCGGAGGTAACCACCGTAGCCGGCTGTTCAGTCACGGCGGCGGGATGGGGTTTTCTAGACTTGTCACCTCCAGCCCTCGACGGGAACGAGAAGAGACGCTTGAACTTTGAAAAACGACCTTTACCATCATCTCCTTTGGTTAAAGAGGAAGAAGATGTTTTAGGGTTTTTCTTAGGAGAGGAGCGTTTTGATTTAACGAGCTTGATCTGGCCAATGCAAGAGACTTTAGGTGAAGTGGGCTCATCCCAAACGGCGTCGCTTTTGTTTCTCCTTACACGAGCGGCGTTGGGAACCAAGACCATAGGACCGGAGAAATATGCTTTGTTGGAGGAGGATGACGTTGTATTGTGGTTGTGGTGGAGATCTTTTCCGGGGCTAAACGGCGGTACGCGATGTCCGAAGGACATAGCTTTGGGAAGCATCTTCAAGAGCTTGTTCCTGTTCTTTGGTTTTGAAGTTGAAGATGAAGTTGAAGCATGGTGCTTATTGTCCATTGATTTGTTCACAGCGAAATCGAAGACAGAAACACAGGAGTTCTGGCCTTTTTGAGATGTTCAAGAAGGAAACAAAGTTTGAAAAAGTCAACGATGTGCCTGGATTAGAGGAGTTTTGGTCAAATCAAATGTGAGTTAAAAGGCAAAGAAGACCTTTGTGCCGATTTATAAAATCTAATAGTTAAAGCAAGTTTCCTTTTCCTGTTAACTATCTAAAACACGTACTTGGAAAGTTTGCATAATAAACAAAGAGACCAAATGGAATAAAGTCTCATATAAAAACTTTAAGAAAATACAGTTGAAATTTATAGATTGGTCTAATTCTTATTTTAAATTTTATTTTCAATTATATATTTCACATTTATTAAAGAAAAAATGATTAGGATAGCAATAAAATTTTTTTTATCACAAATATAGCTTTTAAGAATAAAAATGACCAAAATAACACTTAATATTTTATCAAAAGAGATAAATATACACTTATACCCAAATTTGATTTAGAGTTAAGAGGTGAGCTTTAGGGTTTAGGGTTTAGGGTTAAGAGTTTAGGGTTTAGGGTTTAGGGTTTAGAATTTAGGGATGGGGTTTAGGGGTTAGGGTTTAGAGTTAAGGAGTGAGGTTTAGGATTTAGGGTTTAGGGTTTAGGATTTAGGGTTTAGGGTTTAGGATTTAGGGTCTGAGAGTTGAGTTTTGGGATAAGATTTCAAATTTTGAAAAATAAAAAAAAATTAAATTTTTCAAAAGATAAAATGCTATTTTGGTCATTTTAGTTTTTGAAAGCTATTTTTGTGACATAAACTTAGAAATGTGTTATTTTTGGAGATTTGCCCTTTATTAAAAGATTAATATATTTTCTGAAAAATTCTTCAAAGTTCTCGAAATAGCTCTATAGGACAAAGTAAAATTTCCTTTTTATGCTGATTATCTTAATTGCGAATTTGACTTTAACGTGGGCCATATTATCTAAGGTACGTTGGGCTAGTGGTTTAGTGCTTGGAGTAGGTTCCATTGCACCCCTAGTTCGATTTCTATGGGGAGGGGTGCTTTACGCCATGTTATCGGTATCAGTGCCGGCCGGCCCCGGGCCTGGGGGGATTAAGGCCGAAGGTCCGAACCCATCCTGGTTTATAAAAAAAAAAAAAAAAAAAAGTAGACTAATTAACAATTTACCGAAGTAGTTTTTTTTTTCCTGCAAATGTCTCACATAATTCAAGTATTTTTCCTTTGTTAACTAGGCAATCTAAAAGTCTTGTAATTGTTTTGACCCAAAAAAAGATTGTAATTGTAATAACTGAAATAAAAAATGTACAATCGAGATGGAACTGGACGTTTGACACATTCCAATAGTTGTGTGTGTATAAAGTTATTGAAGTGTTAAACCCTGGCCAGAATTAGTTAATATAATATGGTTTACTTTTTCTTGCGATTTATCAAAGAATACTAGTCTACATGACCTAAAAATATTAGAAAATTTTACTTTAGGAGACAGTTCTAAGTTCCTTATTACACAAAAAAACATTTTGAACCTAGAAGACACTTTCTCTTAATGAATTTACCAACCTAACCTCTAACCAATAGAATTGTGTATTTCTTAGATTTTTTAATTAGCCACAACAGATGTTCATTTTTAGAGCAAATAAAATATTTTGTTTAAAAAAAAAAAATTCTTATCTCTTCAATTTGAAATCCCTAAATAGAATCAAGTTTCACGAACTAGACGAAACTCTAATACCTTTCTCCTTTTCAATATCTTCTAGATCTACAAATTTGGGCGGGTAGACACTCCGACATGGAAGGTCAGAGAAATTGCTCATGAATCTCTGTCTATGTGTCTCTATTTTTGTTCTAGACAACTTTTTGTGTTCTTTTCCGCCGCATGTTCTTCTCCGTCGATTCGTTTCACAGACAACCACCGACATGGAAGGTTAGATTCTGATTTCAAAATCAAGTACTTAAGTCTAGTTTATCTTCTCGATCTAAACCTCAACTCTTTGCTTCTTGTTTAAAAATTTGCAGAGAACGGAAAAGACCACCGTTTTCCCGAAAGACTTGGTGCAACTGATGGATTCTCAAATATCTTAACCACGACTCGACTGACCACTGCTCACCTGTTCACAAGTCTCCTAACCAAGTCTCTGCTGACTGTTGACCACGACTTGCCTAACCACAACTCTTCTAGCCACAAGTCACTAGACCACAATTTACCTGACCACAACTCACCTGCCAAGTCTGTTCACAACTCTTCTGACCAAGTCTTTGCTGACCACGACCACTGAGAAGTCATCTCATCCCTAGGTTTTTTTTGTTCGGAAGGCACCTTTTGTTGTACTACTAATGTACCCTTTCGGCTACGTCTTCTCATGTATTATAGTGCCACCAATTTAGACTGAGTTGTTCTTTTGGTAGTTAACTAATCTATTGTTTTCTATTTGTTTACTTTGATCTACTTTTTGATATCCATCAGGGCTTATCTTTGCTCTCTTAATTAGTAAATTCAATCTATGCCAAAATTTTAATATCATTCATAGTAACTAAACCAAAAAAACAGCAAAAAAAATCTTAGGGTCTTCTTTGGACGAGCCTTCATGTTAGTCTAACCACGAGATCATATCCATACGAATCCAGCAATACCAAACAAATATTATCCATCCGCCGCTACACTTCCACGAACACATCTACAGTAGAACACAACATTTTATTTTCGACCTCGAGAAGAGCATCCCTATCTATTAATAAATAAATATATTTTTCTTCATCTTTTTCGTTAAGACGAAAAGCAGCCCTCTTAACTGCATCATCTTCTAAGCACCATCAACAGTCGTTAACTTTTCTGATATACCTATCTTTTAATTTAAACATTTATCATTAATTGCAACTGAATACAAACTTAGTTACAAGTCACTTATCTTATGGTTGTCTTCTTAAAGGAAACAAACTTCTCACAACACAAAAAGCAGGGTCAATTCTGTCTGAAAAAAACAGCTGGCAAGAGAAAGTGTGTCAACTTGACAAAGTGTCTCTCAGCAAAAACTAAAGACAAAATGTGTCTTTTTATGTAACTCTCTCAAAATATTAATATCGAAAAATATATCAAAGCACGAACAACCGTAATCCATTTTTAATTACGATGAAAATTTGACAAATACAAAAAAAAAGACTGGTGTCAGTTGCTCTTGAGTCATGAGTCCCGGCCCTGAAAAACTCCACAAAACCAAGGGCTGGAAGCCCAAAAAAAAATAAAGACCTAGTAGTTTTGAACCAGCTACTTTGGAGTGGTTTGTTAGCTAGTTTAACCATCTAAATTATTAATACAACTTAATAAATTGGCCGAAAAACAAAATATCGTATCAACAGCTGGAAGCAGAAGCTTCTAATGCTTCTGCCCAGGGCCGCTACTTAACAATTGTATTATTCAAACTCGATGCTAAAGCATAATATTATATTTTTTCAATGTAAGCTAAGCTACCTCATTATTTATGGTGCATGTTTGCTACTACAAGTTACTATGTGACGGTTCCGAGACATTCTCATAGTTGGGAGCATTCAGTGTTGAATCGAAACACAGTATTTGTGTTATTTTTTTTTTGTCAACAATCGAAATATTTGTCTGAAATAACAATTTCATATTCCTCGTGTTCCAGAGTTCTAGCTAGCTTAGTAATTATATGGGCCTATTAAGCCGCATGGATAAGCCCATATTGGGCCCATTAAGCAACTTGAGACCAAATAGCTCAATGTTGGTTCTGTGAGTGAGAGATGTTGACGATGGCTGCGAAGCTTCTGAAATGGCGAAAACTGTCGACTCGTATAGATCTGATGCTTCGGAGCGACGCTGTATCAACAAGACGGTTTCTCCACGAAGGCCCAGACACCATGGAGGAGCTCCTCGATAGACACCTAGCGAAAAAGAGAGAAACCGCTAATCAACGACGAGGAGGCGGAGTATCTGAACAGACAGCGTCTGACGAGCATGCGCCGAGAGGCGCTGAGTTTATACCGGGACATATTACGCGCGACTAGGTTCTACACGTGGACGGATTCAAGGGGAGTCCTGTGGAGAGACGTGCTGAGAGAGAACGCTAGGAAGGAGTTCGAGGCGGTGCGGTTCGAGACTGATCCGGAGGTTATCACGCGGCTGCTGATCGGCGGAAGCGACGCCGTTTCGTCTGCTTTAGATAGGCTCACGGAGAAGCAGAGAGCGATGATTGAGAAGAGAAACAGAGGCGATCAACCGTGATTCGTCGGAAACGACAAAGTTTATAACATAGTTTGAATGTTGTACTTTCAAAAGAATGTTTTGTCCTTTTGTCATACAACTCTACGAATACAAGTAACAAAAAAGCAGTTACTAAACCAGCTCTTCTCCTAAGTTCTGAATGGAGAATATAAGATATAATTCAAGATTCTACTTCAGATAAACATGATGGCTATTTAGAGGAACACACAGCTGGATCAAATACATGAATGCTTCTATCAATTGTTCCTTCTTCCTCCGTCTATGTCAATGCATTGTAGCAGTTATAAACTCAACTAGATCTCGACCCGCGCAACCGCGCAGGTTTTTGTTTTAATTTATTTTTATATAAATATTTTGTTTTCAATTTTAAATTGGTATATATTATAATATATATTTTGTCTATCAATTTTTAAAACATAATAAGTTTACAGTATATTTTTTTCACTGAATAGATTGTTTCAAACTTTCACATGTATTTGTATCTTCTTCAATATATATATTTTCGGATTATTATTTCATTATTAAAATCGTAACTATATATATAAAGATTAGTAAAATATTGTTTTATTGTCATATTCAAAAATATTGTAACATTTCACAAATTTAGAAAGTTTCAGAGGAACACACAGCTGGATCAAAGACATTAAAAGTGTTCATGGCTATTTAGAGGAACACACAGCTGGATCAAATACATGAATACTTCTATCAATTGTTCCTTCTTCCTCCGTCTATGTCAATGCATTGTAGCAGTTATAAACTCAATGTAATTAGCTGTCCCGCTTATATATGAACAATAGCCATGAACACTTTTAATGTCTTTTCCTGGTTTTAAATAACCAATTGGATTTATGAAAAAGAAAAAAAAATTGGATTTGTTTTCTTTAATTTTTGCTTACAGCTTCCATGAGTTGTTTGGTTTCAGCTCAAACTGAATGCCTTTAGATGTCTACAGATTCCTCAACAACACACTTGTAGCAGTTACAACTCAAATAAGTTCTTGCTGGAATTTTCTTTATGAGTATCTCAATTGTTTTTATTTTATTTTCGGATAGGCTCCTACTTAGGGATATTTACTATAAAAGGACCAAATTTAACTTATATTACTTCTCAATAGGGGTTGGCAAAAAACCCAAACCGAACCGATCCAAACCAAACCAACCGAAGTTAAACCGATCCAAACCAAACCGTGCTCTTTACATAACCCAATTGGTTCATGTTTTATTCAACCCGAATAGTTTGGTTTGGTTTGAGTTCAAACCGAACCAAACCAATAATCCAATATATTTTTATCTATAAATATATATATATATATATATGTTAACATATTGTAAATTTTAATTAAAATTTCTGTTTTTTATTTTTTCTTAACTTCCATATATTTTAAAAAAAAATCCAAATATAATTCAAATAATCATAATACCTAAAGATTGTACTGGAAATAAAACCTAAAAACTATAAGCATCTAAATCGTAGCCATCTCGTTTCGTTCATCTTCTCCAATTTTCATTCTCTAAATTATATAACAAAGTTATTATAGGATCAATAAAAACAAAAAGGTAGATGCAAATAGTCTTTTAGTTAATAGGTTTTGGAATGTTTACAAGTTTTTGTTACGCTAATTAGATTATAAATAGTCTGCTCTTTGCTTATTATGTATTTTTTCCTTTAACGTGGTTAAGAGTTTTGTCATCGAGCTTTAAATTGTTTTTTGTTTCGTAGATTTTTTAGAAAAACCAAACTAAATCTAAACCAAACCAAACTAAATCTAAACCAAACCGAACTAAACCGAACCAAACTAAATCCAAATCGAACCCAAACCAAAGCTACTTTGGTTTTAATTGGGTTGAGTTTTATAAAACCCAAATTAACCAAACCAAACCGAACCCGAAACTAAACCGTATGCCCACCCCTTCTCAACCCAACATTTTTCCGGCTAAACAAACTTCCACGTCGAATTGCAGCGAGATTTCTCCACGTCAGCAAAAGAAAGTAGATCAAAGGTTGGGAGCGAAGTAGAGTGTATCGCTTAGCTTCCGAGCAATCCTAACCGTTGCTTACACTCACCGTGTTTGGTTCTTTAACAATCCTCCCGGCGATCCTGAGAAGAGAGAAAGAGTGTAAGCAAAGAGAGAATGATCCGTACAGCTTTTCTGTTCCTTGTCCTCGTCATCGGGACGCAAGTGCATGCGCAGCTAGTACCACCGGCGAGGCTCGATGGTTTCGTTTACCCACCGGGTCGTCGAGTTGACCCGGATACTATACTAATCGAGGCGTTTTTTAACCCGGTTTGCCCGGATAGTAGAGACGCTTGGCCGCCTCTGAAGCAAGCTCTTAAGCACTATGGATCTCGCGTTGCCCTTCTCCTTCACCTCCTTCCTTTACCGTCAGTACTCTCTGTTTTTTTTTGTCATTCAATGTCTGAAATTGGCAGAAAGTTGTTAGCTTTGGTTAGAATTAGTTCGTCAATGACTTCAAAGTTTCGTCCTTTCTCCTGAATCTCCAATTGTAGTTGCCCTGTTTCATGTATTGATTGATTCGTGTATGTTTTATGAAACTGTGAATGGTTTGCTTTATGATATGTTTAAAGATTCAATCTTGTAATGAATCTATTTCGGGTTTTGGGATGATGTTGCAGGTACCATGACAATGCATATGTAAGCTCTCGGGCTTTACACATTGTGAATGCTTTGAACGCAAATGCTACCTTCTGTTTGCTGGAAGCCTTCTTTGAGCATCAGGTTTGTTCATTTTAGCTGTTGGTTGGTTGGTTGTTGTTTGCATCTCTATCCAATGAGAATTTTGATATGTTTATGATTGACAGGCATTGTTCTACAACACCCAAACGCAACTCCTCTCAAGACCTGATGTTGTGGAGAAAATTGTCATGCTTGGAACAGCCACCTTGGGAAACTCGTATCGACATGTTCTTAAATCCGGCTTCAACAACACAATATCAGACCGTGCAACCAGAGTTTCCTTTAAGGTAACATTATATACTTGATAGGTTCAGTTTGAGGCCAAAAATTTGTACTTGATAGGTTCAGCTTCAGGCCATTAACACTCAGTGGTCTTCTATTTGAACCGTTCACCATATGTTATATACACCATGGCCACTCTGAGATGGAAAAATATAGTAAATTTTACTTTTTTTGTGGGTTATTATGTGGTTGCAGTATAGCTCTTCAAGAGGGGTTTATGGAACACCAACCTTCTACGTTAACGGGTTCGTATTGCCAGATGTTGGTTCTCCCTTAGATTTTGGAGGATGGAGAAAAGTTATTGATCCTCTGGTTCAAACACACAAGGTAGAGAAGCAAGATGATCTCCTTTCCTTCTTTTGATGACTGCTTTTGCTGTTTTCACATCCATATCAAAATAAAAAATAATGCTTTACTAGTTTCATGGGAACTATCTGTAAAGTAAATATATACTTGTTCAAAACCCATCTGTTGTACAATGTAAAATCTCTGTAATATTATCTGTAAAGTGATCTGCGACATTTTTCAAGTGTTTTTATATCTCTAGGATCTTCGTTGAATGACTTGTTTTGTCAATGGTTTCATCATTAATTAATTTGATATTTGTTCAATTTTGATTTGTGACACAAAAGCTTAGATGCTTAGATGCGTCTCACGTTTGGTGGGTCAATACTCCCAGCTATATATTTATGAGAATATTTGTACTTGTCTTTTTTTTGTCACAACCACTTTTCTTTTGTTTTGTCAAATGCTCACAACAGTTATAGTATTGTCTTATCTTTAAAGCTAAGATTATGCTCTTAACGAAGTTTTAAAAAGAAAATTTTTGGGGGTTAATACAATTTTTTCTCCAAAAATAATAAATATCAAGAAATTTCAAAACTTAACACTAGGGCTGGGCAAATAAATCGAATCCGAAAATCCGAACCAAACCCGACCCGATAAAAATGAATCCGAACCGATCCAAACCCGACATAAATACCGAATGGATCTTGTTTTATGGTATTTCAGGTTATGGGTATTATCCGAACCGAATCTGAACCTAAATGGATATCCGATAGAATCCGAAACATTCAAAATTTTCAAAAAAAAATTGTACCAAACATGATCTCATTTCCTAATATGTATTCAAAATATACTGAACATCTAAAATATTTATCTATTATATGAAGATTGATGGTTGAAGGTGGTGGTTGAAGGTTGAAGTTTTTAGATTTGAGTTTTGTTTTCATTGAATAATGTTTTTCATTTCATGAGAACTTGATTTTCGTTTAATGCTTTCATATATTTGGTTTTCTTTCGATCAATAACTATGTTTAACTTTCACTTGATTTTGAATGATCACATTTGATGTTCCTTTTTTTTTTGAACCGATTTTATTTATGTTTTGGTTACAAAATAGATAGAAATCAAGTATTTTAAAACCAAAGAACCTATTTTACTTATTTTTTGGTTACAAAATATATATAAATCAGGTACATTTAAACCGAAAAACCGATTGGGACCTGAACCCGAAATTACATCGGGTTATACCAGTTCTTTGAAGATTTACTAAACCCGACCCGAACCCGATAGAACCCGAACCGAATTTTCATATAACCCGAATGGAGCTGATTTTGATAACCCAAAAAACCGAAACCCGATTGGACTAAACCGAAACCCGATTGGGAGCCCAGATGCCCAACCTGACTAACACTACAAAAATGTCAACGGACAATGTGTATCTAAATTTATTAAATACTTGTAAAATACTTATGTTTTCTTACATAAAAGCTGAATTGAAAAGTTCAAAAGGTATACACACGTTCTTCAAATATTAAAGTTAAAAAAAAAAAAATTATATTTTTATCAACCGTTAGCACCGATAATCCAGAAAGTTTCTATTAATAACAGGTAGATTCGGTTTTCGTCTAACAATTTAATTTTATTCTTCTATTGAAAAAGCCATTTAGACTGTTTCCTTCGCATTTTGTGCAACTGTATAAACAAGATATTATCATTACAAGAATTTATTCTCAACAGAAAAAAGAAAGAAGAAAAACAGATACGCCTCAAGTAAACCGAGAAAATTGATATGAACCGAAGTTAAGAACAATCCCGGTTCAAAAACCCTGAATACCGGATCTGAATTAACAAGTAACGAGTAAACTACTTGGTTTAGTGATCTTGAGCTTGATTTATGGTGGTTCGGTTCGGTTGGGTTTAATAAAACCGCGAACCGAGACCGGTTAGGGTAGTGCAAACGTGTGTGTGTGGAAGGAGAGAAGTGGTGCGGCTGATGATATATATGTGAGAGGCGCTTTGCATCAGAATCTCTCTTAGGGCTTAAAAAAGGAGAGAGACGAAGCCGTACAAAGAGGGCTCTTAAACCACTCACTCCCCTCTCGAGAAAGATCTCTAACCACAAACATCCGCTTAAGGTAAGTATCCAAAGATACACATTGATTTCTTCTCCCTGATTTTCCATTTTAATGATTTGGATTCTGTTAGATGGAGAAGTACGACCGTGTGGTGAAGAAGAAGGATGAGACGCCGATTGACGCGAACGAGATTCGAATCACTAGCATGGGCAGGGCACGCAACTACATCACCTACGCCATGACTCTTCTCCAGGTATTAATTGCGTTAATCTGGAAAATGTGTCAATCGTGTTGCTGAGAGGGAGGGATATGGTTTAGGGTTTATGTAACAGTTTTGTCAACTCTAACGACGACGTTTCGATAAGGTTTTGATAGAGAAGAATAATGGTTCGCCTTTTTTTGTTATTTTGGCAGATAGATTCTCAGAGTTGTTGTGTAATTAGTAATGTCAATATGTTGTGTGGTTAGAGAGATGATTTTAAGTTTTTTTTTCTCTGAGGATTGTGTGATTCATTAATTGAACAGTTTTATTTAGACTTTGTTTTGGTGTGTATAGGAGAAAGGGTCGACTGAAGTTGTGTTCAAGGCAATGGGAAGAGCTATCAACAAGACTGTGAACATTGTTGAGCTCATTAAGGTAATTTTTTTGTTGTTGTGTTTATTTCACAAACCGTGGTTTAGATGATGGGTTGTCTGAAAGTTTCCTATTTTAATGTGTGACTCAGAGAAGGATCCCTGATCTTCATCAGAACACATCTATTGGATCCACCGACATCACAGACACATGGGAACCTAAAGAGGAAGGCCTTCTTCCGTAAGGATCCCATTTTCTTATTTTAATTGTTTATAATTGCTAACATGTACCTTTGTTCTCACCTTAACTAATTGTTACTTTTTTTTTCCTTTTTTTGGTTCTGTGTTGAAGTATTGAGACCACAAGGCATGTGTCCATGATAACCATTACCCTATCCACCAAAGAGCTTAACACATCCTCCATTGGGTGAGTTTCTCGTTTTATCTTTGTTATTCCTTGGCCGTAGTTAGGTCCATGCTTTGTGTAGCTAGCTGTTATCTCTGCAGAGGCCGTCTGCTTGATGTATAAATTGCATATTCATTTTTGACAGGCTTCATAACTTTTTATTACTAATAATATTTCATCAAATGATGTTGCAGATACCAGTGCCCGATTCCTGTTGAGTTGGTGAAGCCATTAGGCGACATCGACTATGAAGGAGGAGGTTTGTTCGGTCACTCTTAATGACCTTTATAAATCTCCCATACTCGTCTGCTTTATTAGTTTTCTGTTTTATATATCTCGCAGAGGGTTCACCTGGTGGCAGAGGGAGGGGAAGAGGAAGGGGAAGAGGGAGAGGAAGAGGTGGCAGAGGTAAGTAGTGTTCTGTTCAGATTCTAAATATATGATTCATGGATCTTTTGTAACGCATTTGTTTGGCAGGGAATGCATATGTGAACGTTGAGTATGAAGATGGCGGTTATGAACGTAACCAGTCCTATGGTGGCAGAGGAAGAGGGCGTGGTGGCAGAGGACGCAGCAGCCGTGGTGGTCGAGGAAGAGGAGGATACAATGGTCCTCAGAATGAGTATGATGCACCACAAGATGGTGGTTACGGTTATGATGCTCCTCCTCATGAACACCGTGGATATGATGACCGTGGCGGTTACGAGCGTCGTGGTGGTTACAATGGGGGTCCTCAAGGGCGTGGTGGCTATGATGGTCCTCGGAGGCGTGGGGGTTATTATGATGGTCCTCAGAGGCGTGGTGGTTACGATGGTCATCAAGGGCGTGGTGGTGGTTATGAGGGTCCTCCTCAGGGCCGTGATGATTATGATGATGCTCCTCGGCGTGGACGTGGAAGGGGAGGTCGTGGAAGAGGAGGAGGTCGCGGTGGTGGTGGTGGATTCAACAACAGAGCAGATGGACCACCAGTCCAGGCAGTTGCTTGAGACATGAGAGTGAGGTTTCTATGTTACACAAACATAAAAAAAAAAAGGCGAAGAGTCGTTTGATGTTTTGTTCTATCTCCTTCCTCTCTCCTTATGTTTGATTCTGTCCATGAAGAAGACATGTTTGCCATAAGTGTATCCCTCCTTTTGTTTTATCCATTGATTCGCAGTTTTTTCTTTTAGTTGGTGACTGTTTTTCTTTAAAGTCGCTTTAGGTTTTATCTGTTCATTTTTATTTATGGTGGGTTTTTGTTGGAGATTTACCTTCTGTTTATTTGCTTCGTAGTCTTTTTAGATGACAAGAGTAAGAGTGAATAATTTTTTGTCGTCTTTGCTCTTATCGGTTATAGTTTGATGAACATTTGATTCATTTTTTTTATTCCTAAGCACTTGATCGTTCATTTTGGGATATTCTTTGAGTTGATGAAAACACACACCAGAGTTGCAGAAGCCATCGACTTGTTGAATGACTTGCGTCTGGCATTGCTTCTTAGATTCTTGTGTGTATATTTTCGGGCACGTAAGAAAGCAATGTACCACACGAAAGAGAGGCAAGCAGCTCATTTCTGTGTATTTTTTTTTTGTTGGGCCTTGCATACTTTTGAGTCTCGAGTCTTGTGCTGTGAGAAAGACAAAACCGACGCCGTATACATGATTAGGATACTTAAAAAAGTTAAGACGCCGTTGCCGGGATCGAACCCGGGTCACCCGCGTGACAGGCGGGAATACTTACCAATATACTACAACGACTTGGATATGTAAAGTAAAACCATAACAAATTTAACAAAATCTGCGGGACCGAAAAAAGTCGAAACCGGTACAAGTTTTCAATCATCATCGTGAATCTGTGATTGTTTTGTTGACGAACAATTCACCAAAGAAGTCGATACTATATTGAGAAAGAAGTTACTAACCGTGTAAAAATATTAATGGGCCATGGCTAATTAAGTTAAGGCCCATTAGAAAACACGAAAAGTACTACGGAAGAAAACGATTTGTTCTTCGTTTTACAGTGTTATACAAACGAGGGAGAATGGATATTCAGAAGACTGAGGTCGCGAGAAATCCAGAAATCGAGAATCTAATAGAAATAAACAGAGGCAAAAGCAGCAAGAGGAAGATGCCAAAGAAGCTCTGGAAAATGGAGAAGAAGACGAAGAGGAATTGCGAAGTCTGCTGCTTTGAAGGAAGAAGGTGGGATCATCAAAATTGATTTCAACGTCGGTAAGTCTGATCGCAGCGTCTTGAGAGTCTCCGGCAAGCGCGTAAAAAGGTTTGCTTCCTCAGAGTTAAAGACTTGTTGCTGATTGTTATGTAGCCTAGTTTTTATTCAAATGCTCTTCTTTGTGCAGAATGCTTGCTATGCGCTCTGAATCGAATACAGCATTGTGCAAAGTTTCCACTGCAATCGATTCTTATATCGTGAGGTGCAAAAGCGTTTTACCTTTGTTTTGGTTTTCTTTTTCATATGGTTAATGTCGTGAAAGATTGAAGTTTTTGTTTTGTTCTAGGTGTTGTGTAAAAGGTTCTCTCTTGGAGGTGAACGAGAGGTTAATCAAGCAGCCTCAACTTCTTAATTCATCGGTAAGATATACATCTTTCTTTTTATCTTTTCTAACAAATCTTTATACTGATGAACTTAAGAAACTGAATGGATTCTTAAATTTCTATCATGTGATTTTATAAATGTCAAGTATTTTGCTTACGGAATCAACCAACATGGAATATATAACTCAAAATGGATTTGATCATTATTTCTTTGTTTTTTTTTTTTTGTATGCAAGTAGGCTAAAGCTGATGATGTTCTGTATTCTTGTTACAAAATCTGATTTTAGGCTGATCGAGAAGGATATATTGCGATAATCATGCCAAGGACCTGCAGACTGGACCAAAAACAAGGAATCACTGATCACCTTGGAGGAGGAGTATCAAGAAAAGAAACAAGTGTCTCTGTGATACAGTTTTGAGAAACCACGGTTGACTTTCTTTGGGAACCGTGTTTGATCTGAAGCTGATGATGATTTGGCTTTAAGTCAGATTAGAACTTTGAAGTTTTATTGCAGTCTTTGTTTTTCTGCAATATTCATAATAAAGCTGTTGTCTTGTGTTTTATCTGACAATAAAATTTTTGAAACTGAAGATCCTTTTTGGTCTATGATGTTCTTAATGGAAATTTTTTGATGTGCCAAATGAACAAATATACATACATTGAGTACTAACACTCCCAATGTTCGATTCCTCGCATCGGAGCTTTTTGTTCTGTGTAACAACTGTTTGTAGATTTTACACAGTGGTAATTTCTTTGATTAATCTAAAGAACCTTAAAACATTTTATTAGTCAAAAAAATATAGATTGATCTGATCCTGATCCTGATTTTAATTGTAAAATGTTTCGAAAACTTTCTACTACAATGGAAACTCGAATCCAAATCTTTAATGAAAGAGATAATGATGAAGTCAATCTGCCTCAACCTCGAAACTTTTCAAAGAATAATCTCATACTTCAATTATTTTTCCCACTTTTAAAGTCCCATTAATTCAAACAAAGCTTAAAATATTACAGAAGGTGGATACAGAAACACATGAACTGAGCTTTATTAAGGAGAAAGGGTATCGCCACACAATCTTGACATCAAATTGAACCCATCAACCTAAATGCTTTCACAATCATATAACTTGAAGATGACAGAACCGGAACCAAAGAAACAAAACTGAACCAAACACTTCCAAGAGCAACCCACTCATGCAACAGTCTAAGCCATATCTTACACTTCAATCCATAGCTTGTTATTATAGTTTATTTTTCTTTACAACCGACTTAACCTCGTGGAACCCATTTTATTAGCCATCTCCTTAAGCACGAACTTAGGAATCTTCCCCGTAGATGTCTTAGGCAACTCTTCAAGAAACGCAACCGTTTTAGGCACCATGTAATGTGGCATCTTCTCCCTACAATACTCTATCATCTCCTTCTCCGTGGGTTTCCGGGTCAACCCGGGTTTCAAACTCACGAAAGCACACGGCGTCTCTCCCCAGTGCTCATCAGGTCTAGCCACCACAGCCGCTTCATTCACTGCCGGGTGCGTGTAAAACACCGCCTCCACCTCCACACTACTCACATTCTCTCCACCCGTTATGATTACATCTTTCGACCTATCCTTGATCTCTAGATACCCATCTCCGTGTAACACTCCGACGTCTCCGGTGAAGAACCACCCGTTCTTTAGAGTCTTCCTCGTTCCGAGAGGATCTTTTAAGTAACCGAGCATGACCGAACTCCCTCTCATCACTATCTCCCCCATCGTTGCACCATCTCTCTCCACGCTCCGACCCGAACCCGGATCCACCACGTCTATTTTGGTAAACCCGACGGTTCCCACTCCTTGCCGGCCTTTCAGCCTCGCCTGATTACTCGCCGGTAAACGGTTCCACTGTGGCTTCCACGCGCAGGAGACCACCACGCCGGCTGTTTCCGTTAAACCGTACCCGTGGCTGATAATGAAACCGAGAGACTCCGCGCGGAGGAGCACCGTGACCGGCGGTGAAGAACCGGCGGTTAAGAAATGGACCGGACTTTTAAGAGTTTCCTCCTGACTCGCCGTTAACATGTTAAGCACTACGGGCGCGCCGCACATGTGAGTAACGCCGTGATCACGGATCAAACGGTGGATTAACGGCGCCTGGAACTTACGTAAACAGACGTTAGTTCCACCGACGGCGGCGATAGCCCATGGGTAGCACCAACCGTTAGCGTGGAATATCGGTAGGGTCCACAAGTAAACCGGATTTTTCGGTACGGTCCAATCGATTAATGAATCCAACGACATGACGAAAATACACCTGTGACAGTGAACCACTCCTTTGGGAGACGACGTCGTACCGGAGGTGTAGTTGACCACAATCGGATCCCACTCGCTCTCGGGTCGGATCCAGTTAAAATCCGGATCTCCTCTCTCCACTAAAACACTGTACGAGTAACAGAATTTCGAACGGTCCGCCACGTCAGCACTATCTTCCTCACAGTCCTCGATGAGGACGAGAATCGGCGGCTTGTCAAGTTTCTTGATCGCTTCGACGGCGAGATCGGAGCAAAAGACGTCGACGAAGAGAAGCTTAGACTCACAGTGGCGGAGGAGAACAGAGACGGTGGTAGCGTCGAGGCGCGTGTTGATGTTGTTAAGGATTGCTCCGCTCATCGGAACGGCGAACTGGAGCTCGTACATGGCCGGAGTGTTAGCGGAGAGGACGGAGACGACGTCGGATCTTTTTATTCCAATGGAAGAAATAGAGGACGCGACGCTGAGGCAGCGGAGATTGGTCTCCCGCCATGTGTATACGGTGGAAGTGCCGTAAATAATGGAGGTACAGTCTCCATACACGGTGGCTGCTCTTTCGAGGAAGCCTAAGGGCGTCAACGGTGGTGAGTTTGCAACACTTGGCTTCAACTCCTCCATTTATTTTCTTGATATTCTTGAGTGGCCACAACGAAAGATAGATAGCGCTATTTATAGAGATAGAGCCAAGCTTCAGACAAAAATAAAGTTACGTTTGTAACTAATTGTGACACCCGTCACCTCCTATATGGAGAACAGCGTGTCACAATTTAGTATCACAATTTGGTATTAGAGCGGATTCTATTCCGGTTCCGTCCCGGGATGGCGGTCAGGGGATTCGGTTTTCATCGGTTTTCAACGTTTTTTTTGTTTAAAAAAAATATATTTTTATTTATATATTTGGAAATTCTTTTAGCACCATTATGTCCAGTAATTACTAACTCAATTGTCTCTTTCAATGACGATGAGTAAAATCATCGTCATTCGTCCTTCGACTAACAAGGTTCTCGACAGATGTTCAGCAGTTGCGTGAAGTCCAAGTTCGTCAGTTTTCTCGGGAGTTATCAGTTCTTCGGTCATGATTTCGAGGCTATCCAGGAGTGGATATGTGACGTTTCTGCCACCAGCCCACTTCAAGCAATCGTTCCACGAGTTTTGTTACTGGAGATTATGTGGTGTGTGGTATGAGCCATTGGTTGGCATGTGTTGTTGTGTGTACGAGTATATTGACTATTTTGGAGATATATTTGTTTTGTGAACTCGTGGAGATCGCTTTTGAATTGGGGTGCAGCAGCTTGCGTTGTGTGGGTGTTGGAGTTACACTTTGGTATGTTTACCAATTTTGGCAGTGTTGATCGTTTCAGAGATGTGTCAGTTTGGACAACTGACATAGGACATTGGGAGCTATTTATATCCATCGCAGTGTACCAGTTATGCTTGGAGGGCCGATTTGTTCGGATATTCATCAGAGATGGAGCTACGTTTTTACGATGTTATCCTTGGGA
>NC_027749.1:24005237-24008877 GCF_000695525.1 Brassica oleracea var. oleracea | reverse complement strand
CGCGCGTTGATGAATTATTGGATTATTTACAGGAAGTTTATAGTTCTTGAAGGTTGACATGGCATCAGAACACCATCAGATTACTATATTTGAAGAGTATCTACTGAATGTGAATTTTTGTATACATTATGGATATTATGGGACGCAGTGATACCATTTGGCTCAACAAAGGCATTGTTGCATTCATGAAGATATGAATGACGTTTTCATGAACATTTGGATAGGTGTGCGATTGTATTCACCAACGACATCCTGATTATTTTGGAATAGAAAGGAGATTTGTGAGCATTTAGCGGATTGCGTTGGATAAGTCTGGAGAGCATCAGTTTTTCGCTAAGTTGAGGAAGTGTAGCTTCTGGCAGGGGAATGTTGTATTTTTGGGTAACATGGTTTTGGAAGATGAATTTTGATGGATCCAAAGAAGATTAATACCGTTTCTGGAAGGTCGAAACCTAAGAACGCTACAAAGATCTGCCATTCTTTTTGGGTTAATAGTGTACTACTGGAAGTTCATCAAGGGTTTCACCGGTATAGTAATGTTAAAGACGCGGTCTACATGTAAAGACGTTAAGTGTGGTTGGATAGATTTTTGTTCGAGGAGTTTCACTGAATTGAAGCACAACTAATGAAGACACCAGTTTTGGGTTCTACTGAGGCTGAGGCTTACTGTGATGTGTCCGATACTGGATTGGATTTAAATTAAGGCATGAGGATTAAGTCATTCATATGCATCACGCCAGAGAGGCTGTAGTGGTATTTGCGTTATAGTTTTGGAGATCGTAATTGTACGGGAAGGAAGTCCAGATTCTAAGGGATCATTAGAGTATGATATTTATCTCCACTGATTAAAAATTGCACTTGGGCAGTGCACATATGGGCAATGCAGTCGGATTGAGTTGGTAGCAGACTACAGTTTGGATATCGCATACCATCTCGGAAGGACAACCAGGTGACAGATGCCTTGGGTAGGAACATGAGCGACATATCGAGAACCAAAAAGATTTAAGAGCTTATTTTGAGACTTGCTAGTCTCGGATTGTGTGCGGTTACTGTAAAAGGAAAGACATATGCCCTTGAGGATTGGAGCAGGCAGTTTTGCTATGGAGGATACGCCATGCGCAGGTTAGCGTTATGGTTTTGGTTGATAAGATCGAGAATGGGAGTATTGGATATCATACAGTTTCGAGCAGGGTGTAACTGTACTGAAACCGAGTTTGTGTATTGGACGATAAGTTGTTAAGAAACGGGATCTTAAAGTAAACACATCACTCGCGTTTCTCTATCTACCCGGGAAACACCAAGAGGTTCAAAAATAATAAAGTGTTATATAATTGGCCTAGTATGAAAAAGATTGTAGCCACATTGCGTCGCAAGGACATATAAGTCAGATGGTTTTGCATGAGGATCCGATACCTTTCAGGTTATTGTTGAGCTTGCTTTTGCCGGAGTGGAAATGCGACATGGTGATTATGGATGTTACTGGATTTTAAATCGCCATATGTCGAAAAGATGCCATATTGGGTAGTCATGGATACATTTACCAAGTCAGTCCATTTCCTAAGTAATGTAGAAGGCAGAGAGAGCTGATTAGTTGGCGAAGATTTACATCAGCGTGATTTTGAAGTTGCATGGAGCTCTTGTTAGCATTGTATCGGATCGGGATACAAAGTTCACGTCTGAGTTTTGGAGAGCCTACCAGAAGGCGCTTGGGACGAAAGTTCATATGAGTACGGCTTATCACCCGCAAACAGATGGTCAGTCAGAGAGGACTATTCAGACTTTGGAGGATATGCTCAGAGCTTGTGTTTTAGATTGGGATGGTAGTTGGGTGAAGTATCTACCTCTAGCCGAGTTTGCTTACAACAACAACTATCATTCGAGTATTGGGATGGCACCATATGAGGCTCTATATGGTAGACCTTGTCGCACACCACTTTGTTGGACGGAAGTGGGAGACCGACGTGAGATAGAACCAGCCATGGTTCAAGAGACAGTCGAACAGGTTGAGATGCTCAAGATGCGGCTTAAGGAAGCCCATGACCGTCAGAAGAGTTACGCAGATAAACGGCGAAGAGATTTGGAGTTTCAAGTTGGCGACCTAGTATACCTGAAAATGAGGACATTTCAGGGAGGATCTAAGACTCGGAAGCTAAAGAAGCTTAAACCAAGATATATGGGACCATATCCTATTTTGGAGCGGATTGGAGCAGTTGCTTACCAACTAGATTTATCAGGAGAGTTATAAGATTTCCATGACGTATTTCATGTTTCCGTTTTGAGAAAAGTAGTGAGAGAGCCAGAGCTCATTTTGCAGCAGCCACCTAGAAACCTTGGCAAAGGTTTACGTGGGTTGTGCCAGCCAGTAGAGATATTGGATCGCCAAGTGAAAGCAGATCGTGGAATGATGACCATGTTGATCAAGGTTCGTTGGGAGGGAGACGGAATTCAGGAGGATACCTGGGAGTCTGAGCCCCAAATGAGGATTGATTATCCAGAGCTGTTTCGGTTTCGGGGTGTCATTGGAGAGTTTGGTGACGTGAATTCGGGGTCGAATTCCTTGTTAGTGGGAGAGAATTGCAATGACCCAACCCCAACTCCAAAGGCCAAAGGTATTGCCTTTAAAACCCCACCATCTCCACCTTCTCCCAATTCACAAAATTAGAAAATAAAGAAGAAATTAGAGAGAGAACTAAGAAGAAGAAGTTTGAATTTGTGCAGAGTGTGAGCTGCCTGAGATCGTCGCCGGAGCCAGCCTCGCCACCACCGATAAACACCCTAGGTAACCGCCGGAAACCGCATGCTTTAAGTTCAGTTTCGTTTCCGTTTAGTAAATCGCCCATAACTTCCTAACCATTGATCATCTCGTGCATTCAAGACTACCATCGTGTTCCTCTCGTCGAGACGAAGCCGTAGACACCAACCACACCGCAATCGGAGCCTGGACGAAGCCGCTAGAGCCTCCCGAAGTTTCGCCTCTGCGCGGGCGTGAAACGCACGCGCCGTCGCCGTCCGCCGGAGCCACCGCGCATTCCGGCCACTCGCCGCCGTCTCCGACCAACGTTCGCCGGAGCCGCCGTGACCGGCCACCGTCTGTTCGCCGCCGAGAAGCTGCCGCCGCGTCGCCGCCTCGTCACCGTTGATTTTCCGGTAAGCCGCCGCCACCCTCCGCCGTCGCCGCCGGGACTAGTGCCGGTTACTCGCCGGCGACTCGCCAACTCGGCCGAGTCGATCCGGTGAGTCAACTCGGTGACTCGGTCAACCGGTGGTTTGACTGGTTTAAATTGATTTAGGGTTGGTTAGGTTAAACCGCCGGTTAAAATCAATTGGATTTCGGTTAGGATAAACCGGTTAGATAGATTAATTAATTAATTAATCAATTGATGGTTAAGGTAAACCGGATGGTCCAATTGGAATCGATTTCGGTTGAGTTAAACCGGTTGGTTTAAATCAATTCCAATCTGGTCAAGGGTTGACCGGCTTGGGTCAAAGTTGACCGGGTTGACCTTTGACTAATGTGTTGACTTTTCCGTAAACCTTGACTATACCCGTTCTAAACCGTTCGAAAGCCGTTCTGACTTAGAATTTCGCCCTGATTTCAGATTTAGAGTCTATTTGAGCAGCTGGAGTTCATAGATACCAC
>NC_027749.1:23980253-24004967 GCF_000695525.1 Brassica oleracea var. oleracea | reverse complement strand
GTACTTTAGGTACTGTGTTTGACATGCATTAGAATTAAATTATATTTATTCGGAGTGCTATGTCCGGGTCCATGGACTTCGGGGTGGCATCCCATACCTCACTGAGCGATTCCCCTGTCGCTCACCCCTCACTCTTCCCCTTTTCAGGTGAGACAAACAAGTATGTGATATTTGGACGGACTTGGTGCTACTGGACTTTTCTTTCGGATTTTATTTGGGCAAGGGTGAGAGTTGTCGGGTTTATGGGCTTTTATATTACGGGATATTGTTGGTGGCCCGTCGTCCTTAGTGTCAGTGAGACGGGTGTCACATTGTTGTATGATGACGCGTCGGGGGTGACACGCTGTCCTCCATATAGGAGGTGACGGGTGTCACACTAATAGTCGCCTGGATTTGGTAACTGTAAGAAAAGTCAGTAACTGCTCCGGCCGAGGAATAATATCAGAATGAATTTAACTGTGGTCTATTGTAGTTTAAGAAGATTAGTTTAAGACAAGGAGTAACTCTCTTATAGAGATAGAGCGAAAGCTTCATGCAAATTTTTTTTTTAATTGGGTTAGTGAAGATTAAGATCTCGATTAGTTGTAAGAAAAGTCAGTAACTGCTCCAACAAGAAATGATAAGAAGATAAGGTCCGATTGGCTAAATGACTATACTTTAGCTTTATGATGTAGAGATGTTGGCTGTAGAAGTTGTTTTTTCCTACCAAAACAAAGTATTTATAAAAGTTTGTTTTGTAATTAAAACATGGTAAATATTATTTTATAAATTTAATTTAAATATATAAATTCGACTAATAATAAGAACATGACTATATAAATATAAATATATATAACGATTAAGATAGTGCAATATATGTTTGATCGGAAAACGGTACTAAACGAGGGAACGTTTGGTTTTAGATGTGGGTTAAGCAAATACGTCTTATTGATGGTCGGAAAAGCGTTTCGTCGGTTACAAAGAAAGGAAATGCGTAAAGGAAAGGGTGCCGGGGCTCGAAGAGCTTTACCGGAAAGATACAACACGGCGAGATAATAAAGGTAAAACCCTAATCTAGCCGCCCAGTATGTGTGAGTGATTTCGGATCTTCTTTACGTTGCACCCCTCCTCTCTTTTATAGCCAATTTGGTGCTCTTCCGTGACCTAGCTTGCGTCGCCTTCGTGGGCTTTTAACTTGCTGGGCCGAGAAGCCCACGTTGCTTCGAGGAGCCGTTGAGCCGGATGCGTTTAGTCGATGTACGACCGACTAAAAGTACTCTCGTGTCGCGCCGAGAGATCGGCGCTCCGAGCCGCCGCGCCGAGCTGTTGCTACGCTTCGTATGGGCCGGGCCGTATGTTCTTCGGGCCTTGAGGGATGGTCGAATCCATCCTCTACAGTAAGTGCCCCCCAGTTCATCGGTGAATGACGTTATGTCGAGCTTCGATGGATTTGGAAAGTTAATGGTTTGGAAGGACAGACGGGTCGTCGCGAGAGTGTGTTGCTTGGTCGGCGTATCGCGAGACGTTGTCATGTATTCTTGTGTTTTAGGCGGTTTGGTCGAGTCCCGGTCGAACCGGTTTTCGTTTGGTTAGACCCGATTCTTACTTCGACCGTTGGTTCGGTCTGGGTTGGAACCGGTTATTGCGAGAAGTCGAAACGACGCGTCGGTTTCTTCGGGCGGCTAGGTACAGTTTCGAGGCCCATGTAGGCCCATGTAGACCCAAAGATGACGCCTCGGGGAAACGCCTCGCTCCTCCCCTATAAATACTTGTCCACTTCTCGTTTTCTCCATTCTTCCCCGCGTTATCCAGGTACTTTCTCTCTCTTCCTCTCTGCTTCTCTCTCTAGGTTGTTGTTGTTGTAGAATAGATAGCTATATGTCGTCTGGTGGGAGGTTATCTCGTTAAAAGAAAGGGAAAGAGGTTGCGACTGCACCTAGTCCCGCGGGAGATGTGAACGGGGTTCCGCTCGAAGAATTCAAACGAGTTCATCACGAAGCGATGATGGATATTAGGAGTTTGGATCTGTCTCAAAGGATCTTGGTTTCCGAGTCAGCACGCTCATACTGACAAGAAGTAGGAGGAACTCTAGCTGAGCCGCAGGTTTGCGAAAGAGACGGTTTGGGCGGTGCGAGAGACGAAGTTCCTCTCATTAATTATGTACCGACATGCTATTACCCTGGAGAAATCTTCGAGGAACTCCCGGCTGTAGCTCCCGAGTTCATGCGCTCCCTAGATGTGAGTGGTCAGGCCTGGGAGAACGTTATCGAGACGCGGTCGACTCCTGATAGCGTGAAGAAGCGCTTGAGGGAACGTCGCGGACTGGAGGTGACTTTCCTGATTCCTTCGAAAAGCCAGAGGCCTTGGCCGCCGCCGGTTGGGTTCCAGTGCGTCTATGAATCCTATTTCCAAGACGATACAAAGCTCTGGTTCCCAATCCCTCGACTAGTTACATCGTACGTGAGGCGCCGAGGTGCAGCGATAAGCCAGTTCCTGAATGGTTCATGGCGTATCGCGGTTGCCTTGATGGTCATGGCTGCCGAGATCGACGTCTCTCTAAGTGTTCGTGCTTTCGAGGTGTTGACATCCATCAGCTCGTTGGACGAAGGACTTTTGTCAATAGAGATGCGACCAAGCTACAACGTGATAAGGGGACACCCTAATAAGACATTTGACTGGAAGAGGTCTTATTTTTACGTTAAGTGCGACGATTCTGCCTTCGAGGATCCCATGGACGAAGACTACCGTGTGTTGTGGAACACCTTACTTCGTAGAATACCCTCGTTAACTCGCGTCGTTTCCTCGCATACTAACCGTCTTTACTCTCATTGTTTTTTTTTCTTTGCAGCTGATCACCCGACTTCTCGCGAGTATCCAAAGGAATTCCTGTAGAGCGCTCGTGCTGTCGCGAGACTTGATCAAGAGCATTGGGGAAATATTTCTTGGGAGATGGTTCGCCGTTGCATCGATCCCATTTCCAAGAGTAAGTCCGCTCTTTTCCTCGCTCTGCTGCGACTCTTTGCTTCCGCCTTCATAAATAAGCCTTTTGTTCATGTTTTTCGCAGAGGATTGGAATTCAAGTTATCTTCCCTCGGCTAACAAGGTTAAGAGACGGATCTCGCTGTTCACCAAAGAAGAGCAGAGGAGGATCAACGAAGCAAGGAAAATGAGGGGCCTTCCTGATCTAAGTGCCATGATGGCGACCCAGCTTGGTCTGCCGAGTGCTGAACCGTCGGTACCCTCTAAGGAGATGGTGGTTACCGACACAACCGATGCGACTCTTCAAAGTCAAGCCTCTTCCCCCGGCGCCACCGCCGCTGCTTCTAAGAAAAAGAAGAGCAAGAAGAGATCTCGCGACGATCCCTTCGTCGGTGAGGATCTCGAGACTCTTCCAGAGGAAACCAATCAGACTGAGGCAGCTGAGCCGCCCAAGAAGAAAAAGAAAGAAGAAGAAGCAGTCGAACAATCAGTGATCTCCGGAGGAGAACGTTGCAACCCGAGGTACTGGAGCTGCTGGTTCTTCTGCTCAGGCTGGCTCGACTGTCGGGCCACCTTCTAATTTGGCTTTAACGGATGAACCCGAGAATGTCTCGCCCGAGGTTCCGCTTCAGAAGAAGAGGTCGAAGCAAGCGAGCGAGCAGGGAACGACCAGTCGCCAGATTCCTTCTGCTGCTGCTCCAAGTGTTGCTAGGGCTCCTGCTCCATCGATTCCCGGGGAGTCGGCTCCCAGTACATCGGCTGGTGGTGCTCCGGTCGTTAGGAAGATTCTGAGGGTTGAGTTTCCCGACCGCGTCTCGTTTGAATACGATGGATCGACTCCCCTCATCTATGCTCCGAACAGATGCGCGGAACTGGTCAGTCATATCAAATGCGGACCGAAGCCTCTTCCGCCAGTTGCTGACTTGATCTTCCAGGACGAGTACGTTGATGCTGCTCGTACCAAGTTGCTGGTAAGACTTTCCCTCGATTCCTTCATCTTTTCCATGTGTATTGTATTTATTTTATTTGCTTAAGTGTTTTTGCTTCTGTGCCTCGTAGTGCGACAGGGTCTCGAACTTCGTCATCGAGAAGTATGATACGGCGCTAAAGGAAGCGTTTTCAGAGTTGGAGAGGCTGAAGAGGACCGTGGCGGCCAAAGTTAGGCTCCTTCGTCGAAAGAGGGCGGAATGGCAAGAAGAGTACGATAAGATGGCCAAAAAACGGGATCAAACAGTTGTTCGGAGAAAGGCTCAGAAGGAGCAAGCTGACGCAGCTGAGGCTGAGCTTTCCATCGCTCGTTCTACCATCGAAGCTTTGGAGCTGCGAAAAGCCAATCTCATGGAGGAAATGGGAGTTAAGGCCGCAGAGCATAAGAAAGAGTTAGATCGACTCAGGGACTCGCGTATCTATGAGGTTACAAAGGAAAGGGTGAGGGTCGAGACCGAGATGATAGCAAAGTCCAACAAGCACTTCGGGAATCTGGACGACTGGTGGGCTCGTTGCGAGCCATTTGACACATCGCGACTGTTGCAGAGTCAGGCATTCGAAACTAAGAAGTGCTTTGAAGCTTTGAAAGCTAGCGGTCGCGACATCCCTCAAGAGACCATTGACATGTTTGCTGCCCAAGAGAAGCAGTTTGAGAGGGAAGTTGCGAGACTAAACCCTGGCGAGATCTCTGTGGACGACTTGGCCCTATCTCCACTAAAGCTCGACTCGCAGTTTGTAGATATGCGAGCCTTCACAGGCCTCGACCCGTATGGAACCAATGCACATCTGGTTGATCCGAGGACCGCTGCTACTCTCCAAAGTCCCGCCAATCGTCTCGAGGCTTCGATCACTCCTTCTCGTTCCCCGGGACACAGTACCCCAGGAAGCAACGTGCCGGCTCCCGTCGTTCAAACTGCCGACGAGGGGGCGATCTCGGCCCAAGACCAGGCTCAGACCACCGTCTTTGAGATCTCTGAATCCTCGGTTGCTGACCAAAAGGATGGACAGGATGGGGAATCGAACAAGGATGAGGACGACGAAGAGGTCGACAAGGGCCAAGGTGAAGAGGTAGATGACTCCCAGGTTAACCCTCCTGATGATTCACTCGAGGTTCGCGAGAGTGAGACCACTCCTCATATTGAAAATGAGGGTGTGGATCATTCGATGAACGCGGACCCCCCAGGACCATCTGTCGGTGATGAAGACGCTGCGCGGGAGCTGTCCAAAAATGCTGAGGAATGACTTCGTCGTCCCTTTCGAACTTAAATTCTCTTCTCCTCTTTCTTTTTTGTACTTTGACTTGACCCGGAGAGGTCTTTTGTTGTTTGAAGAAGACTTTATGAATTCTGCTTTATTTATCTGACTTTCTTAGATCTCGAATACTCAACAAACCGTAGAATTGCCATTTGAGTTTTCGAAGGATCATAAGAGAGTTTAAACTTTGTATTGAGTTTAAGGAGCTTCGTAAATAGTGATTGCGAAAGCGAATATTTAGAGAATATCATCAACGTTGTCTTGTGTAGATCGCAGATTCAGTGGGCTTGCGATCGTTTATCACCGAGCCATCAGTCGTTAAGTGATTTCGCTCGTTTGGCTCAGCTGTCTGCTGGCTGACTAGACGCGGGCCAAAGGCGAGCAACTTGGGACTAGAAAAAGTTTTTAAATGGCAACGGTTCCAGATTCGATTTCAAAGTGATCCTAAGCATTCGATCGGCCAAATTTTGCTTAATCTATCATGAAATGGATAGGAGTCATTATTTCGGACATATCGGCTAATGTTGTGATACGACCAAGTCCCCGCGAGCACGTGTCTGATTAGGACATACTCGATGGTGGGATGCGAGTGCCAGTACGTTTAATCGAGAGGTCGGTGTGAGCTTCTCGAGGGAAGAGTTTTTTTTTTGTTACAGCTGGACCCGTTAAGGCTGCCTACGTACCTCCTTTGTGGAGGAGCAAGCCATTTGTAGTTCTTTGTTTTTTGAGTAAAAGTGGCTGGGGAGGCGCATTTACTCGTTTTTTTTTAGCAACGAGTGAACGTGACCGTGAGTCGTTCACTCGCTTTGGTGCTTGTTTAGTTGTGGAAACGTCGAAGGTGCTTCGAGTTCCAAGCTCGTGGCACTGCTTCGCCGGTTGAGGTTTCGAGATGGTAAACCCCGGGTTTGACTATCTCGGTGATCGTGTAAGGTCCTTCCCAATTGGCTCTGAGTTTGCCGGCTTTCTATTCCTTGGTATTCTCGAATACCTTCCGGAGAACGAGGTTGCCTAGTTCGAGAGGTCGAGACTTAACCTTCTTGTTATAGTAGCTCTCGATCTAATGTTGATAATTCTGAATGCAAAGTAGCGCTTAGTCGCGTTTTTCCTCGATGTCATCCAGGGCGTCGAGGAGCATATCATGGTTGAGTTCGACATTATGCGGCATTTTGGAACGGCGTAAACTCGTTACGTTTACTTCGGCCGGTGCCATTGCTTCGATTCCATAGGCCATCGAAAAGGGGTAGCCTTCGTTGCTCCACGCGAGGTTGTTCTATGGGACCACAAAACTCCATCCAGTTCATCGACCCAGCAACCCTTCTTCAAGCCGAGTTGCTTCTTAAGGCCGTCGATGATTGTTTTGTTGGTAGACTCGGCTTGACCGTTACTCTGCGGGTTTCTCGGTGTTGACATGTTGAGACGGATTTTCCACCTACCGCAGATCTCTCTGAAGTTATGGGAGATAAACTGGGACCCGTTGTCAATGATTATCTCGAAGGGGAGCCCGTGCCTGCAGATGATGTTTTTCCAGACGAACTTCTGTAGCTCCTTATCTGTGATGTTAGCGTAGGCTTTGGCTTCTACCCACTTAGTGAAGTAATTCGTTAGGACTAAGATGAACCTCTTCTGTCGAGAGCTCGGCATTGGCCCAATAATGTCCATTCCCCATCGCATGAAAGGGTATGGCGCAGTCAAGGTATGGAACAATTCCGTCAGACTGTGGATGGTTGAAGCGTGTCGCTGGCACTTGTCACATTTCTGGACGTAGGATTCACAATCTGCGTTCATGGTCGGCCAGTAGAAACCGAGATTCTTCACTTTCAATGCGAGAGCCCGCCCCCCTGAGTGATTGCCTGCTGCTCCTTCATGCGTTTCGGCCATGACAAGTCTTGTTTCGTCGCCGGAAATGCATTTAAAGAGTACTTTTGTTGCGGTCCATCGATGGAGTTCTCCGTCCATGATGACGTAATGCGCGCTGCGTCGCTTAAATCGTCTTGCCTCCCACTTCTCGGTAGGCAATTTGCCATCAGCTAAGTAAGCGATGAACTCTCGTCACCAATCGTTGAGCTGACTTTTTGTTGCGCGAGGTTCTGCTTCATCGATATGCATTGCGTCAGTGATGGATGATGTGATGGCTAGCTGCTCAGTCGTTGGGCTGATGCTTGGTTTCTCTATCTTGTGTATTGTGATCGTTCTCTTCACTTGGTCGTGCAGCTTGCTTCCGAGGGCTGCGAGGGCGTCTGCGCATATGTTCTCTCCGCGGGGAACCTTCGTGAGTTCAAAGAACTCAAAATCTAGTGTGAGGTCCTTGACGAGCTTTAGATAAGCGTCCATCCTATCATTCCTGACGTCGTAATCGCCGAGATACTGGCTTACCACGAGTTGGGAATCACAGTACGCGCTGACTCGCTTGGCTTTAACTGCTTTAGCGAGACGGAGGCCCGCAATGAGGGACTCGTATTCGGCTTCATTATTTGACGCGGCGAAGCCAAAGCTGAACGACTGTCGAATTAGCTCGCCTGTAGGTGGCTGTATTTGTACGCCTGCCCCCGAACCTATGTTCGTAGATGATCCATCTACGTGCAGTATCCAATTTTGGCTTGGTAGGATTATATCTTGTTCGAGCTCTGGCGTTAACTCGATCAAGAAATCAGTGAGGACCTGTGACTTGGCTGCGGTGCGATTCTTGTACACGATGTCGTGCTCGCTTAGTTCCATTGCCCACTTAGTTAATCTTCCTGATTGGTTGGTGTTTTGCATCACCGTTCTGAGGGGCTGGTTGAAGAGTATCTCGATCGTATGCGATTGGAAGTAAGGTCTGAGTTTTCTCGTCGAGGTAACGACGGCGAGAGCCATCTTCTCCAGGGTTGGGTATCGCGATTCTGGTTCGGTCATGCTTTGCTGATGTAAAAAATGGGGTTCTGTTCACCTCAGTCTTCTCGTATGAGAACGCTACTGACCGCTGATTGAACGCTTCTTCGCACTTTTCGTTCCAGACAAACCTTTTATTCCCTCGCAAGAGTTCATAGAAAGGGAGACATTTATCTGTAAATCTTGAGATGAACCTGTTGAGGGCCGCAATCCTTCATGTTAGACGCTGGACTTCTCGACTGTTCTTCGGGCTCGGAAGGTCAAGGATCGCCGTTATTTGCTTTGGGTTCGCTTCGATGCCTCGCTGGGTGACAATGTAACCAAAGAACTCCCCCGAAGTGACGCCGAAGGTGCATTTCGCCGGGTTTAGCTTCATTCCGTATTCGTTCAGCATTTTGAAGCACTCTCGCAAGTGGTCGAGGTGGTCTTCAGCGCGAAGTGATTTGACCAGCATATCGTCGATGTAAACTTCCATTGTGTTGCCAAGTTTATCAGCGAACATTCGATTGACCAGACGCTGGTAGGTCGCTCCTGCGTTCTTTAGGCCGAAATGCATGACTTTGTAAGCAGCTCTCTCGCGGCCGTTAGTCTCCACGGATCGTCTGTGTTGTGCCATACTTCCCAGGGAAGTTAACACACTGGTGATAAGTAGAGGGAATGGCCTTCATAGAGTGCAACCAAGGGGTGCCGAGGATAGCGTTGTAAGGCGCCTTTGCCCGAATGACGGAGAACTTTACGGTTCGGGTTACGTCCCCTGCGTAAACTGGGAGACGTATTGTCCCAATCATTTTTTCCGAGGAACCGTTGAACCCGGTAAGAGTGCGTGAAGAGGGTTTCATGTCGCGTAAGTCGATTCCCATCTTGTCGAGCGTATCCCTAAAGACAAGGGCGACCGAGCTGCCAGTGTCAACGAGGACCTTTGTGACCTGGCATTCACCAATCCCAATATCAACGAGGAGTGGGTCATTATGCGGCATGCTGATGCCGCGAGTGTCAGCCGCTGAGAAAGAGATCTGATGGTCAGCCTCAATTTGTGAAGGCCATTTTTGCGCGGTGACGGCTTGTCGTCGGTAATCCTTTACGGCTCGTACCGAGTCTCCGCATGGAGGTGAGCCGCCCATTATCACGTTGAGAAGGGGGGTATGCGTAGTCTTCATCAACTCCAGTTGTGCCCGTAGGTCGCTGGTAGTATTTTCAGCTTGAGGAACCGTGCTGGAACATCGTTTTGCCTTCTCGAGACAGCGTCGTAAGTCACGTCTTTTGGACTGACTGAGCTTGACCCGTAGGTCTTCGGCTCTAGAATTGATCTGCTCGCGTAAATCTGTGATTTGAGGTTGGGGGCTCGGAGCAATTATGGTGTGGGCAACCTTTCTCGCTTTGGATTCATTGAGGGTCGTCCTGAGATCCGCCTTGCTTACTGATACCATTGCGGCCTTTCGCTTTAGCAAGACGCGTAGATCCTCAGAGTCCGTTTTTCTCCCTAATTTGTCACGCAAATCGGGTGCTATCGGCGGGATTTCGTCATCCGATGAATCGTCAGGTCGAGAGAGAACTACTTCCACTCGTCGTCGGTTCTTCAGTCGTTCCTCATCGGTTGACTCATCCTCGGGATTGACGTTGTTCACTGGGGCTCTCTCGGGGCTAGCTCGTTCTTCGTTTTGAGGAGCCCTGGCTTGAGACTTCTGAGTTTTCTTCTCTTTGTTTTTGCTCCAGCTTTTATTGTTTTTCGGCTTCTAAGGGGGAGATTCTATCTCGATTTTGCCATTGGCTATCGACTCGAGGAAATGTCAATAAAGAACCTTGCAATCCTTCGTGTCGTGGGACTTGACCTTGTGATACGAGCACCACTTATCAGGCTCGACAGCGTTTGAGCTCGTTGGTTCGGAGGAACTGGATGTCTTTTGCTCGGTGTCTCGATCCTAATGATTCCATCCCTTCTTTCGCACGACAACCGCGGAGCCTGAGGGCTCTTCTTTGTCCACTACGTTTATGTAGCCCCTCTTTTGGTTGGGTTTCCCGCCTGCAGAATGCTGAAGAGGCTCCTGACGAGTGTCGTTAGTTCGGGCGGGCGTTTGTTTTTCCGCCGCTTCTTTCGCCGCCTTCGTACTGGTGTCTTCTTCCACACGGATGAAGTTGTTGGATCAGGCGATAGCATCTGGTACGGATCTCGTCGGATGCCGGTAGAGGTCAGCTCGGAACAGTGATTTAATATGGAGGGTCCTCATCAACGATTCTACAGGTATGTGGTCTGGTACGTCGACCTTCGAGACGACATATTTAAAATTCTCCATGAAATCCCTCAGGCTTTGCCCATTAGCGTAGTTGAGATTCCAGAGATCCGTGGCGGTGGCTTCCTGACGAGTAAACATGATATAGTTCTTGAGGAAAGCCGTCGAGAGGTCGTGAAAGCTGCTGACGGAGTTCTCTTGGAGGCCGGTGAACCAGTTGAGAGCAACTCCTTCTAGGGTTTCGGCGAAAAGCTGACAAAAGCCGGTGTATTTTTCTTCGTCAGAGAGGTTTGCGCGTCGCATCGCAATGTTGAAGGATGTGACGTGGACAGAAGGGTCGGAAACACCGTCGAAGGTCAGAAGACGGAGCTTTTCCATCTTTCGGAGTCGAACCTTCGTTATTTTTCTGTGAACGGCGTCCGGAGAGATTCTGCGAGGACACGCTCGATTTGAGGAGTGGACGTCGTTACGTTGTGAATCTTGGAGTTTATATCGAGTACTGATTGCTTTAACGCAGCGAGTTCGTTTATCGTCTGAAGACCTCTAGGGGTTTGAGCTGTATCGCCGTCGTTGACATCTTGATCTTCAGCGTGCGCCGGTGTCGCGCCGGTCGCTCTATCTGTATTAAACAGATGTCTTCGGTACTGCGCCGTCGAAGCTTCCACGTTCGCAGCGAGAGGGGCTAAGATTTTTGCGAGCGCCGCGATTTGGTCGGTCGCCGCCTTCTGGGCTGTGTCCTGCTGTGATGCAAGGCGCGCCATGATAGTTCCCATGGATGCGGGTGGTAGCGGCGCCGGAGTCGCAGGAAAGGACGCATGCGTCGTTTCGGGAGCTTCACGCTCTTCTCCAGAGGAAGAGCCGTCGTTTCTCGTCGCCATCTTGTTGACGTTACTTTGCTAAAGGCCCCACGGTGGGTGCCAACTGTTTGATCGGGAAACGGTACTAAACGAGGGAACGTTTGGTTTTAGATGTGGGTTAAGCAAAGACGTCTTATTGATGGTCGGAAAGCGTTTCGTCGGTTACAACGAAAGGAAATGCGTAAAGGAATGGGTGCCGGAGCTCGAAGAGCTTTACCAGAAAGATACAACACGGCGAGATAATAAAGGTAAAACCCTAATCTAGCCGTCCAGTATGTGTGAGTGATTTTGGATCTTCTTTACGTTGCACCTCTCCTCTCTTTTATAGCCGACTTGGTGCTCTTCCGTGACCTAGCTTGCGTCGCCTTCGTGGGCTTTTAACTCGCTGGGCCGAGAAGTCCACGTTGCTTCGAGGAGCCGTTGAGCCGGATGCGTTTAGTCGATGTGCGACCGACTAAAAGTACTCTCGTGTCGTGCCGAGAGATCGGCGCTCCGAGCCGCCGCGCCAAGTTGTTGCTACGCTTCGTATGGGTCGGGCCGTCTGTTCTTTGGGCCTTGAGGGATGGTCGAATCCATCCTCTACAATATAGATCTAAGATATATTAATATATCAAACAAGATTTATATAAAAATTGATATAAATTTAGATAAATGTATTAATTATTAGGGAACCAAATATTTTAAAGAAAAAAAGGAAAAGAAAATGTAGTATTTTTGTTCTTAAAACCATGTTTACTTAGATATCAGAAAACAATAGAAAAAGAAAATTTAATTTAATTTTAGCCATTTTAGAATGATTAAAGTTTTTAAAAGTAACTAATACATTTATCTAATTAATAAAGTTTTTTAAAGTAAAAAGTAAACTTTAAAAAGCTTTCTAATTTTCTAAAGCCTTCAAAGTTTTAACACCAGTTAAAATCTGAATATATTTGTTCTGTAAAACGTACATTTGAACATGCAACATGTATATTCACTCCTGCAGTACATGAATAAATTTTAGTAAAATAAGAATGAAAATAAATTATAATATTGGAAACGAGAAGCCCATGCTTCTACGCTTCTTCCCAAGACGGTCTATACGTCCATTTGATATAGTTGACCTGATCGTTGATAGGAACGGAGTGATGGAATCTTTCTTAAATATGCAATTAAAGGACCACATGCTACTCTACTCGCGGAATGAAAATATAAACTTTTACTTGTACAACCAATCACACACTATGATTGATAGTATGATATAATTATAGTCAGCGCCAGAACTTGAGTGATGTCCACATTGATGTACCAGTTAAACATCTGTTTCCAGTGATGTATCAGTTCAACATGTGTATTCCAGTGTTATGCAAAGTTTGCGTTCAGTTATACTCAAGGTGAGTGCTTTGCTTTGCATCAATTTATGAATCTTGAACGAGTGTTGATGTATATGTGTGTGACTATTTGGATTAATGGAGATCAACATAACAACAAATGCACAAGTGCCCGCAGGATAGACCATATACAATTCTCTGAGACAATAGAAAAAAGAATAGCCGAACCGGACTAGTGTTCTAGGCACTGTCGTGGCGCTCAATACCACGGCCCCATGGCACTTGGGGCTGAACTTGAAGAATGATGAAAGAATGTTTTCAGAAGATCACATGCTAACTGAAGGCAACCAATCACACACAGCAATCGATTTTTATGTAAATTATGCTCAATACCAAAAACGTGGGGAAATGATCTGGACATATTGGTTAGGGATGCAGCCCTCAACCATCTTTTTCACTCGGAGAAAGAACTTCAGTGTTCAGACTCTAGAATGTTCAGTTGATGAGTAGCTTTGAGTAATTGTGTCTTTGTGTTCTTGTACGACATAACTCTTTATTATATCAACGACCAAGTCGATGGACAAGATAAAAGATATTTGCAAAGCAAACCATCATCATCACCCTTTAAAGATAAATCAAAAGCGCAAACATAGGTTCTCGATTATAAATAAAGAGGACGAGCAGTCACAAATAAAATAAAAAGGAACCAAGTCATGATCATCATCCCACAGATGAAAAGAAGACAAATAACGTAAAGGAAGAAACTGGGTGGTTTGCTTCAACGACAAAGACTTGTTATCTCTCTTGATCATTCAAAAGCCCATTGGTTCTCCCTGCGCACCTCCTCCTCTTCCTCGGCAGTAAAGTCGTTCTTGATGTTGAAGGTCGTGCGAATCTCCTCTGGAGTCTTCCCCTTGATCATATCAGCCACCGTCTGGCATGTCAAGTCAAGAAGGTTCTTGATGTTCAAATAGTTAGCAGCCTGCAAGTTCCAAAACCAATTCAATTCCATACGAACCCTAACCATCTCAAGAAAGATCCAATCTTTACACGAAACCCCCAAATTAGAACGAAACCCTAATTTTCAAAATCAAAAATACTAACCAGGATGAGTTCGAAGAGGGTAGCTTGATCGATCTTCATGAACTCAGCGTCCCACGCCTTGAGGTCATCGTCGGAGGAAGCTCCACCATCGACGGCATCGGTCTTGGAAGCGGCAGCGTCGACGTGTTTCTTGCAGTACTCAATCACCTTCGCGAGGATCTTGCTCGTGACGTTGGGAAGCGGGATCCCGTTGTCGACGCAGTCGTCTTCCACCATGTGCGCTATGGTCTGAGACTCGAGAGCCACGGCCTCGTCGACCTCGAAAGACTCGCCGTCGGAGCTTTTCAACACAATCTTCTTCGTCGACATCTTTGAGAGTTTTGATTTCGAGAGCAGCGATGGAGGTATTGAAGAAGGTATTTGAGAGTCTTCCTCTATCTATATAGAAATCCCTAAGAAAATTTTATAAGTCGGTTCGATGGTGAGAAATAAGGAAATTGTTTTTCTTATTTTCCCAAAGTGAAAAATACGAAATATCATAATTTTCATTAAGTTAAAATTTTGAAAAATATCAATTTTGACTTTTTTTAAAAAAAATCGTTACTTGTACTTTTGTGGAGTCTTGAAAAAGAGAGAATGCATTTATATTCTGTATCTAACTCATAAATTAGTGTTATTGCTTGTCTTTGAGTTTTGTCACATTACAATTTAACTCGTGATTTGCTGTTGTAAAAATAGAAAACCATTCTAATTTGATTTAAGTTTTTTTCACCTCGTTGATATTAGAGAATTATTATTAGAGAATTATTATTGTTAAGATACTCTGCTGAGTAATTCAGAATGTTTTTTTTTTTAATTTAAATTTTAGATGACAAACCAAAGTTATGTTTGGGCAATTTCTCCCGTTTGGGGAGATTTTAGATTACTCTTTTTTTTTTGGGAGCAAATTTCGATAAAAGGATTGATTGAGAAGGATGTAGCTTTATGTTTTTTGCTTTATAAATTAAGCTGTAATTTTTGACTGTGACTTTAGTTTTTTTTTGCTATAGATTTATTTTCAAAAGACAATTGAATGCACTAAATAAAAGCTATAGAAAAATTGATTCCAAAATTAACATATTTTTTTTTAAAAGTTTTATTTATGTAGATTTATTTTCTAAATGTAAAGGATGATTGCTTTACAAAATGGTTTTAGAAAGATAATTGGCTTTCTATAGCATCTAGAGCCCTTCTCAATCATCTCCTAACCTTTTTTATTCATTTTTTTGTGCATGAGTGAATTGTGTTTTGATGCTTTTGGAGTTTTCTAATCCATTTATGTGTTATTCTCTCCATTTTGTTAAAAAAAATATGTCATAGGAGAAAATTCAGAAATTTTAGAATGAATACCGGCCATCGAGATTTCTAGGATTGGGATGCCAACGGGATTAGCGTCATTTGTCTGAATAGAAAATTCTGATCCATCGGAATAGGAGCACAAAGATCATCTTCATGACAATTTTCATGCAGAGAAATCACACCATTTTAAAGCAATTTGCGAATGAATTTTGTACATTCTCCCATAAGAAACTTTCCTTTAGCAAGCCTTGCTTTAAGGTACCGTAATGTTTTAGCATTCATATCACAATCAGTAGCATTGTCCCCATCAACATCATAATCTGGGCCATTATCTTCATCTTCATCATCAAAATGCAGCGGACATTGGAGAGCGATTCCCTTTATATGAACCCATAAAGCAATCATTTTCAATTTTTCCTTTGTAACCGCCGTATTTCAAGGATGTGTAACGATCATCCACTCACCAAAAGACCATGGACCTCTTTGCAAAACTATGTTAAGAGGCTCCTCTATCTAAAAACAAACTAAAATTTTTTGACGTTGATAATTTGACTGATAACTTCATCACTTAAACCCAAAAACAAGGCATCTCATCAGTTAACGCGTTCAAATTATGTTTCTTTGGGTTAACCATAGCTCCAACAATGGAGAAACAATTGGAACGCACTGCTTGGGCACAAACTGCATGAGGCAAAGCGATTGACGTTTCATCTGCTACTAGGTCGATATGTTGCATACGGCGCTGCAGATTATCTCTCATCTTGGAAAACAGAGAGATCGTAAAACTGAATAAGAGTGAAAGTATCAAAATATTTATAAGAGGAGATCATGGTGGTTTGGATTTGGAAAATTGTGTAACCACTCAAAACCATTAGAAAACAAATGAGTGATTGGTTGGGCTGTGAAAGCTGTATTTAGCTTTGATTTTTACCTACAATATTTAAAATTTTCAATCCTGTTTTAGAGTGGTTTTTAAAGCTACATCAAAAAATTAAAAAATGAATATAAAAACCTTATTTTCTAATACACTATATTTAACTGTATTAAAAATATTATTGTAGCAATAAATTTTAAAACTACTTCTTTACCGCTAAATAAAAAAGTCCTACATACTAACTTCTACAATATATTTTCTACAGTTACATCCCAACCATTCACCACGAAAAACAACAGACAAAAACTGATAGGATAACCAACAAAATTAAATGCTTGACATAATCTTTGAAGAAGAAGTAAAGAATCTCTTATTAGTTTATAAAGTGAAAAAAAGGAAGAGAGAGAAAAATATGTTTACCTATGTTATTTTTTTGTCAACCCTCATTTTAAAAGATCAACTGGTAATCAAGTTTAAGTCGTTCCAAAAAAATGCTTGGTCTAGCGACGTCTGATCTACATGGGAAAGGAGGACACTACTTCTCGCATCTTTTGCAAGAGAATCTTACTGATGTTGTTTAGATGGCTTCATTTTAGTTCTACTCTTTTCCACTTGTTTAATTTTTAAACAATCAATACATTGATGATTAATACATTTACCAAAAAAGGAAAAAAAATTGTGGAAAGATTTTAATTTTTTTAATTTTTTTTTAATTTGCCATGATGCAGTAACGAATATAGGGTTCCAAACTTCACTTGTTTTTATATGGATAAATATGATTATATTTCTTGAATATGGAAATACATTAGTTGATTGTAGTTTATGACTCAAAATATCGAAGGCGGTAGTAGAACATTCTCTCTACAACTCATCGTGCTCATGGTACTCATCGTGCTCATGGTACTCATCGTGCTGATCAAACTCGAACTCTTTTCCATCTTGGAGAAAACTCGAGTACCACTGGGCTGATAATTTTTCATGGCGCGTCAAATTATTTTTGTAATCGACGTAGTATAGTCCAAATCTCGCGCTGTACCCCTCTTGCCATTCAAAATTATCCATCAATGACCAAAGAAAATACCCTGTAACATTTACTTTATCCTCGCTGCAAAATTAAGAAAAGGGATACAAATAAATATATATCACATAAATTAAAGGAAATAATTAAATTAGCACTACTATCAAAATAAAACTCAAGAATACGATTTGTTCACAAACCAAATTGCTTGGTGCAAGCTCAAGAGATGCTTCTGAATATAGTATGTTCTGTGGTGATCTGAGAGCGCCAGTACAAGACTTCTGTCTTGCTCACCTAGATCCTCTCCGTATCCTTATATTAATCAAATATTATAAATATCTCAGGGTTTATATGGAATGTAAAAGAAAGCTAATAAATAAAAATCGATCTCTGATATGATTTTGAGATTCAAAATAGGTAAAGGTTTCTATTACCATTCCCGGTGATAATGACTTCAGGATTGCCATATTTATCCTTTATGTAGTTCAGAAGTCTTCTCAAACCATTTGAGTAGACGTCAACTTTAGCAACATCAGGCTGAAAAATGGAAAAGTATATATATTAAGAAGGAAAAAAGGTTCACATTTTAATTTTACGTCGAAAAATCGCATACCTTGATTGTAAAGGCATTGAATCTATCCACATACCTAGCTGAAAAGAATAGAAAAACGAAATTCGAAAATATTCTAAATTCTATATAAAATAATAAATAGTCTGGTAAAGAGTTTTTCAAAAAGATTTACGTTCATAGTCAATGAGAGAATCACTCTGCCAACTCGGTTTCGAAGGATCTTGCTCTTCGCCGTGCAGTGCAAATAGTGAATAATAGTAATTGATTCCTACAAAATCAGCAGAATTTTTCAACTTGTTCTTCTGTGCTTCTGTGAATTCTGGTAGTCGATCTCCGACATGATCTTTCATCGATTGTGGATAATCGCCATACGTGGTCGGATTCAAATGCCTGACGAAGAAAATTAGTATTTGTCACACACAGATGATATATATAAGTAATTGTGGATGTTTGGACCGAGGCTTAAATAACTTTCAACGGAATTGGTAACTGGCGAAAATCGAATCAATGACTAACAGCTCCAAAATTTCTTTTCACCGCTAGTATTCCACTGCTTGATTATATGTATTATAGGAATATTCTAGCTATTTTCTTACCATCCCAAGACGAAGTCAATCAAATTAGTTGCAGGAGTTGCGTGTTCTTCTTCTGAGAGCTTGTGCGGCTCATCCGTGAGCTCGTTCTGGTCAAACCAAGCCGGAGTATAAGCAATCCCAATTTTACCACCTTTACACTGTAAATCATTAGAGATAAATGTTTCTTAATTAATACTTGTTCATCAAGTTACCTGAATACTAAAATTTATTTAAAAGATGATTATGTTCTATATATGGAAACCTTGTCGCATTTTCTAAAGGCCTCTACGGCATCCGCATGTGCCAAGAGCATATAATGACTAACGATATAAGCTTCATGTCCTGATCGTCCATCGTGACACAAGTCCCCATGCTCTTTGATGTACTTAGAGCAACGTCCCGGTGCTGTTTTCCCGATGTCGTAGCCAGCTCGACTGAATACCCATGGCTCGTTAAATGTGATCCAATGCTTCACTTTGTGTCCGTACTCCTGGAACGTGAAATTTGCGTACTCCGTATAATCCTTTCTAATTATACGGAACAAGTATACGCCAGTTTATAAGTTACATATATAGTACTAACTCGTGTGAGTTGAAAATGACAAACAAAAAACAAGCTTACATTATACGGTCGCTTAAGAAGCCACCGTATTCATCTTCCAAGTCTTGAGGAGTGTCCCAGTGAAAAACGGTTACTAACGGTGTTATTTCTAAGTTTCAAAAAAAACTAAGACTTAGTAAACTAAAATTTTAATAAAAATAGTTTTAATATAGTATGGTTTGTGAGTTAAATTACCATTTTTGAGGAGCTCATCAATTAGGTCGTGGTAAAACTGCACACCTGCTTTGCTTATTCCTTTCTCCATCCTACCATCTGTTAAACGATTTTGATTTTCTGTTGTTTACTTACTTTCATCAAATGTTAAGTTATAGCTTACTGAAAGTTCTTTTTACTCTTTTACAAAAAAAAAAAAAAAGTTCTTTTTACTTACGTGGGAATATTCTAGGCCATGCAATGGAAAATCTAAATCCGTCAGTGTTCAGATCTTTCATCAACTTGATATCTTCCTATTAAATTTAATTAAAATTAATATGATTTGAAAGAGCTTCAATTTTTTCTAGAAGAGCCACGGAAGTACATATAAACCATGGATAAATAACATCATTAATACCTTGTAACGATGGTAGAAATCGACGGCAACGTCGGCCTTATGATAATTATTTCTATCTGGAAGAAAAAAAATCTGATGATTGTATATATAATTGACATTTATTATTAGACAAACTGAATTATATATAAGAAAGTAGTTGACATAAAAAAAAATTAGATAAAGGCAGAGAGAGAGAGAGAGAGAGACGTGGGAATTTCTTAGTGTAGGTGTCCCACATGCTTGGACCTCTACATCCTTCATGTACAGCTCCTTCAACCTATTTATTTATTTATTTAATTTACCACAAAAATCGCTAACATTCAAGAATAGCTTTGTCACAAACATTAATTGTTTTAGAAAAAATCAACTTAGCAACATGCATATTCGTGTAAACACCTGAAAAGCTGCGGTTGAGGTACCAAAAATGAAACCCTCCGGGAAGTTGGCACGACTGAAGGTTAGTTCTGTACTAGAGCATGCATGTACAATGGCCTTGGTCGGTGAGCCGATAAAGCCGAGGAAAAGAACCAAACCTAGGAGAGGAAACTTATGGAACCTCTCCATGAGTGTGTATTTGATCTCTGAAGTAAAGAATACTTTTTTTTTACCGAGACTTAAGTAAAGAATACTTAAAGAAATGTAAATGATTTTTGCTGTTATATATAGAGATTAAAGAGGCTAAAAGACAATGTGGACTGATAAGTATTTTATTTTATTAGTTCATACATTTGAAGCAAATATGGAAGAGGTAAGCCACGTGATTCACATACGTGACCGACAATTGATGGGAATGTAGGAGATGAAAAGTGTGTGCTAATTGCTATACAGGTTTTTTATAATAATCGAACAAGTGTTGCGTAAATAAAGTTTTGATTATTTTTTTAATTAGTTATAATATACTAATAAAATATAAAATTATAAAATATAATGTTTTTAATAAAATTTCAAATCAGTTAGTGGTTATATTGAAAGTTTCAAACAATGCACATCGTGTGTGAGAAAGAACAATAGAAAGCTACAGAATTAAAGGAGGTTTCTTAAGCATGACCGTGTATTTGAACAAACATGCAACGTATTTATTCCAACACCATTTTGGGAAAAAAAATATATGCATAAATTTCAAAACTAACTCACCAATGGAAAGAAGCACCCACCAGCTATTAGTTTATGAAATTGGAAGATGAATATAAAATTAAAATGATTGAGCTAATTATAATGAAAATATCGGTTTGCATTTTTTCTTTGATATGTGGTAACTCATAAAATGTATAATATGATATATTTCTATACGATGTTACTTTTGATGTAAAATCATTGATATATACAATCGTTTTTCTTAATGCATTTAACCTATTGATTTAGGCATACCTTTAATTTGTTTGTTAGACTATTAACCTACTTGAAGTTGTTTAACTTAATAGGTAAAACAAATGCTAGTTTTATCCAATATCCAACCATATTTGCGTTATTCAAGGGACGGTGGAATATATACTTTAATCATGTATGCAGGATTTTCAAAAAATAAATTGCTCATAGAGTGAAGACATGGAAATAAAATCTCTAGCTACACACGTTTACTCAGAGCCGGTAATATAATTTTAGTGGATACAAGCCTATAACAAAAAAGTGGTCGAAAAATTTATGCTAAAAGGTGGACTCGAACCCTAGAATGAGGATACAACGACTAGAGTAAAACAGATTTTTTTAAAATAAAGTTGTATTATATACTTATTAGCTTGGAGGCTGGATATCCCATGCTTCCTCTGCTCTGGTTCAGGGCCACTTATGCGTTTACTCAATCACGTACAATACTGTGCATATAGATCGATCGGGAATACCAAAAGAAAGACAGAAAATACGGTGCAGTGGTAGGACATTTCGATTCAGTTTTGGATTTGGTTGGGTTTAGTTAAATCAGTTTGGTACTTTAACTGAATTTAGTCGGAGTTATTGGTTGGTTTAATTGTTGTTGGTTTTAGTTTGGTTCAAGTGTTGTTTGATTAAAACAAAACAATTTATAAAATATAAATGAAACCAAAAGTAAATATATGGAACTTCGTACCAAAAGAGAAAAAATGTGGGTTTAACTATATATTAATATATCACTAATATGTTTGATTTAGTTAATTAAATACTTATTGATTTTTTGGTTAAATTTGGCTTAAAACCAAACCAAAACTAAACTCTTTGGGTTGTTAAAAATATCAAACAAATGGCTTGCATGTATCCTTAAGTTTGGTTCTGGTTGATTTAAGTGTGGTTGGTTTGTTTTTTTGCCACCTCAATACGGTGGCAACATTAAAAAGCTTCATCTCCAGGTTATGGAAGGAGATGCTTATATATGATATATTTTGCTGTTACTTTCTCCTGTGATTTTTCTTAATAAATTTGCTAGTAATCGTTATTGAGGGGTTAAGCATGGATCGAACGTTGGCTTTGGGTGGTCAGTCGTAGACAGGTTTTACAATCGTTTTTAAAAGCCCTCTTCTGTGTTATTTCCGTAACCATACATGCATTTATTGACAAGCGCGGTTTGTTCTGTGACATTATAGAAGAAAGGACAATACAATTATATATCATTGGTTTATACATTCTTTGTACTAAGAATTTATATCGTCATGTATGATATTGTCGCCTGTTACATGAATATTAAAATTAAACATGGTAAGAAACAAGGAACTAAATCATGCAAGGCCTTTCCTCATCTGATAGACAAGAGGTTTAGATATTACTTCATAGGTTTTCATGGTGGGGTGAGCGAAGTCATAGAATACGTACTCATCCGGGTTTCGGCATGGTATTATCGATGTCACCATACAACAACACGATCTTTTCGCTTCTGTAAACCCTGCAAGCATGTGTACACGCATACATAACCAATTTGCCATTATTACTTAATAGGACTTGTGTGTAATCTTTTAATAGAAAGATAACGCAGCCAACATTATTATCATCATCACTTGGTTATTTTCATGCATATATTTATTGAATGTGTATTTGATTACGTACCATAGGCCTTAGGATGGTTGATAAGATCCATAATAGAGCCGTACATGTCGACGTAAACAAACTTTGCACCTTTAAAACTTTCTTCTACTTCGTAACCAATAAGAGCTTTCTGTAATTTTGTGTTGAAGTCTTCCGAAATTCTATTCATCATGAAGTTACACCATGCGAATACTCCACCAAATAGGAAGCGATGGAAAGGCAAGCATCCTACCGGAATCACTCCCATCACCGCGAATTTTCTCGCTCCAAGATCATATAAATCCTACATATATATAGTTACATAAACCAAAAGAATGTGAAGAAATGCATACTATATCATTGCTTGATAAACATAATTATATTTAAGTTTTCAAAAACAAATATATATATATATGTGTGTATCTTATAAAGTCTTACTTGTAGGAATGCTTTTGTCCAAAAAACCATGTTACTTGTGTATGTATCTATGGATCGTAATCGTAGACGAGCGGGAGTCACGAAGTATCCAATATCGTTATTTCCTTCAGAAATAAGAAACACTGCGTTTGAAATTATTTTTTTCATTTCTTTCTTATTTTTCGTCGCAGTCTTTAGTTTCCTCAAATATTTTTTGAAATCTCTTACTTGGTCGCCTGTGGACAAAACTCCCTAACCAAACAACAACACACGACCATCCAAGGAAAAAATATATTAATTAGAAAATATGGGTCAAGATATATAATAGTGTTTAAGGAAATAATTAACAAGTTCGTAGTTTTTCTCTTAACCAGCGTTCTGGATGTAAGATGGTCAATTCCTGAACCACCTGATGCGAAACAAACGCCAGTTTTAAGGTCGCCGGGCTTGATGCGACGCATCCTGCGATAAGCGGGTACAACTCTTTTCACCCCCAACTCTTGAGCTATATCAGAAGATTTCACGACATGAAAATACAATTTCCTCCATAACGTATTTTCTATATAAAGTATAAGATAACTAAATAAAAATAAATAAATAAAACATTTATTTTTTTCTGTAAAAAAAAAATAAGAAGACCGTATAAAGTATGTGATATCCTACCAACCATATCGGTGAAAACTCTTCCATTTCCAAATCTGCCCGTCGGTATCTTATAGTCATAGTTCCAACCATATGGCCAAAAATTTCCCTTGAGTAGAGTAAGAAGACGATTATTGTTACCAGTATCTAGTATTGAATCTCCAAAAGCGAAAAGTGCAGAAAAGGATTTGTTTTGTCCAGCCGCTGATGAAAGGCAATAAATCGAAAATAATGTTAACACCAATATATTTTCCCTTAACATATCGACAATTAAGTTCACAAGTTTTTTTTTTGTTTTCCTATTTTTTATAATGAATTACTTGATGGTTTCTAACTATTTTTAGACGTCTAGTTTTTGTTTGTCCAAGGACGCCAAAATGCATGGGAATGCAGTACACGCATATTGAATGTTAGGATGTTTTAAAGAAGATAACAACTCCATATAGGGCTCTAGGAAAAAATAACTTTTAAACCCTTAATATTTTTTGAGGTTTTTTAATTATTTCTTTTTTAAATAAAATTATAAGTAACATTTTATGCATTTTACAATAAAACATATACGTAAGAAACAATTTCAGACATCAATCTTTTTTTTCTTATAAATACCATCAATGTTTTTTAGTAGTTAACTTTTAACACAAAAATTAATATATAAAAAAAATTAGAATCGTTTTTTTTGTTTTTTTAATGAATATCTAGATCGCATGATCTGGGCCCAGACCATTGCACTTATTGTCTTCCCTCATTCTTCATAAGCCGGCTCTGCTTAGTTTAGTGGTTGCCATATATGAGACGTCACTATTATTTCAAAAAATTTATATACTAATATTATTCAGCGATTGAAAAGCATATTTTGTAAATAACACTGGTAATACACACAGTTAAAAAACGAAACAATATTTTTTTCTGACAATGATGATCTATATACCGGAGATACACTACAATAAAACATAATCTTAACGAGGGCGGTTTTCCTCGTGAGTTCGTCGTAAAAGAGGTTTTACGACGAATTAGCGAGGAACCACGTTTGCTCGTTACTCATCTGTCGTAACACATATTTCCTCGCTAATTCGTCGTAACGTAGTGAGGAATATATTTCGTCGTAAAGACGAAGTAGATCATTTCGTCGTAAAGACCACGTCAACATTCCACGTAAGGAGGTCGCTATATTTCCTCGTAAATACCTCGAAACAAGTTCCTCGTAAACTACACGTAAATACCTTGAAAGTGTTTCCTCGTAAACTACTCGTTTATCTTTCCTCGTTATTTCCTCGTAAATGTTTTCTCGTAAAATACTCGTTTATAATTTGTCGTCATTTCCTCGTAAGGTTTACACGTAAATAGGTTGTACCTTAGCTACGAATTTACTTCGTTTTTATTATTTTACAGAATTTAAAAATATAATTAAAAAATAATTAAAATTATTTAATTTATTAATAAAATTAAAATCTAAAATAAAAATAAATCAATATGAAAATATTTTATATATAAATAAGTTTTGAATTTATAATACAACAAGCGGAAAAAAAAACCTAAGGGTCGTTCATCGCCTGGTAGAATTCATCACTCCTCGTAACATCCGCCTCGTTATGTACGTTGGATGACTCGCTTCGAATGGGATGTTGTTGTCGCATGTTCCTCAACATGGACTCACATTCC
>NC_027749.1:23979989-23980180 GCF_000695525.1 Brassica oleracea var. oleracea | reverse complement strand
GCTGCGCGGACTTTCTACGCAGCTCAGTGACTTCATCATCCCGTCGCTGACCATAAGAAGATGTCGCTCTCGGAACATCGTTGACGTCACCACTCCCCAACGTCCGTCCCTTTTTTTAGGAACAACCTTAAAAACAAAAAATAAATACTGTTAGTAAAAATTTAAAGTTATATTAAATGAATAATAAAAAA
>NC_027749.1:23954662-23975835 GCF_000695525.1 Brassica oleracea var. oleracea | reverse complement strand
ATTTCCGACAAGGACAGAACATCTTACCACTTTCTTGGGCGAGCGGTGTTGAATCTGCTTGATGCATAAATGTCTCCAGACCCGCAAGGTATTCTTTCGTCACTCTCCCGTTAGCATCTCTATGCATATACATCCACTTCCGCAACTCGTAAATAGTCCCGGAGCCAGCCATTTTTTTTTCTTTCACGTTTTTTGTTGTTGGTGTGTTTAAAATGATGTTCAAACATCCATATTTATAGGAAATTTCGAATCTGGTAGTTGTAATTTTCCTATGAATTTACGACGAAAATTAATTAGGTGGCAAAAAAAAAACGTGTAACACCTACAAAGTTGGTGGATTCAAAATTTCCTCGCTAAATACACGTAAACTATTTCCTCGTAAATAACACTCAAAGTTTACGTCGTATTTACGAGGAAATAGTTTTTCCTCGTAAAATACTCGTTAAATTACATCCACTTTACGACGAAACACTTTTGTCGTTATGTTACGAGAAAATAACGATGACTTTAGTTTTCCACGTAAGTTCCTCGTAAAATCGACGTAAATTTACGAGGATTGTTTTTCCTCGTTAAATTTCCTCGCTAAGCATGTGTTTTCTTGTAGTGATAAGATATTATCATTATCATTTTCCAACCCCAACTCCTTTCATGCTATCTAGATATTCGTTAAGCTGTTCTTGACAACCCGGATCATTAAGGTCTGATCATCGGGAATAAGCCAAAATCTATTGGGTTTAGTCCTCGCTTTAACTGCAAGTTTGATTTTGCGGCAAGTGTATTCTCCAATTCTGATGCGTCTTTGCTAGTTAGCTTCTCTTCTTGTTATCAGTTCATTCTTTATCTAGGTCTGAGTATGTGTTTAGTTTAATTATGTATCTCTGTTCTGTTCTTAGTTTCTACGTTGTTCTGTAAAAAAATTTAAAACTTGGTAATAAATCTTAACATTTTTACTAAAAAAAAAAAATATTCATTAAGAGGCTTGATAAAAATAATGATACTATCACTCAGAGAAAATTGTCTAATCTGCTGGATTTTATAGTTTATTAAAAGATATATTTGTTCGTAATGAACTGTTGTGCACTGACCGAACAGTATTATGGTCTCGTATCATAGCAAATTACACTGATTTGTCTGTTGTTACCATTCTATTTTTTCTCCAGAAAAGAGGAGATACATTTACGAAGATTTAATTGAGAAATTTTAAAATATATTATTTACTACAGTATCAGCTATAATCATCAATGTTGGGACATTATTGTTATTTTCTTATTCCATACATTTGAATTTAGTTAACTAGGAAATGGTTATTGATTAAGTCATCGTTTCCTACAATTATATAAAGCCTTTTCTGATTTATATATTTCCTTGATCATACATTGTAAACAAACACCTTGATCTGAAATTATGTTTATACATGAACAATACATAACTAGAATATACACCCCTTTTTGTAATAAGAAGATTATCAATAGGTCATCATGTATGCTCATAAATATATAATTAATTAACGATGTTGATTGTTTATTATTGTTTAATTTGGTACGTTGTTGGCTAGAAAGATTACAACAATATAGGATCGTAAGACTGAAACTAGGCAAGGCCTTTCTTGATATCCTGGACCAGCCTTTTGGAAATGGTTTTGTAGGCTTTCTCCGAGGGATGAACAAAGTCATAAAAGACATGATTATGAGGATTTATGCAAGGTATTATCGCTGTAGGCATACAACAACACCCATTGTTCGCATTACTAAATCCTGCAACAATATAAGAACATGATACGTCACTACTAAATAGATTTTGCCTAATGCTTTGTAACTAAGATTACCTTTGTTTAATAATGTAAGATGTTATGCTTAAATGTACAAGATTAATAAATTTAGTGTTCTTTATAAAACTTCATTATAAAAATAAATTAAAAATAATTAAACAAATAATAAAATAATTGTAAAATATAATTGGTTGAATAGTTTCTAAAAAAAATTAAAATTTACATAAAATATCAAAATTTCTTACAATTTAAAACACCAACTTTTTTCTAAAACATCATATATTATGAAATGAAAGGAGTATGTCACAGACTCACAGTGAATGAACAGATCAATGAGTGCTACAAATATAAATGATATATGCCGCGTAAATAAACGTACCGTATTTTCTATAATTTTTCATGACATCCATAAGAGTGCCGAACATGTCGACATAGACAAACTTTGCACCACGAAAACCGGCTTCGCTTGGCCAAGTTTTAACACCATTCCTCAATTTTCCGTTGTACCTTTCAGCTAACATATTTCCGAACAAGTTACACCTACCGAAGACTCTTGTCATAGGCAAACATCCCAACGGTATCACTCCCATCACTGCGAATTTTCTGGCTCCTTGATCATACATTTGCTTCATACATGACCAAAACAAATGTGAACAAAATATACATACTTCATACTACTATTGCATGAATAAAATATTAGAGTTTTGTCTTACTTTCATAAATTTTTTGTTCCAACTAGTTAGTCTAGTGGTGTACAAACCACTCGTCACATATCCTCGCATGAATGCAGATCGAGTCATAAAAAACGAGATTCCAAGATCATTATTTCCTTGAGAAACAAGATACACTGCGTTTGCAATGATCGAACTTGCTTGTGTAGGAGCTACGACCTTTAGCTTCATTATGTACTTTTTGTAATCACTTATTTGGTCGCTCGGCTTTAAAACTCTCTAACCAAACCGCCACACATATAATTTTAATTAGAAAATGTTAGTTAAGACATCTTATAATGTTTTTAACCGAGGTAACAAGTTCGTTATCTTTTTATTCACCATTAGTCTAGATGTAACAGGGTCAACTCCTGCACCACCTGAAGCGAAACAAACACCAGTTTTGAGGTCGCTTGGAGCAATGAAAAACTTACGAGCAGCTGGTAAAGTTTTTTTTATCCCCAAACCCTCGGCTGCCACAACCCAAAAAATAAAATAAAAATGGTATGTTGAATAACATTTATGCCGGCTAGAACTTGATCTTATCGTATGGATGGTTGACAAAAAAAATTATAATAGCTCAGATGTTATATATATATATATATATATATACCAATTATATAGGAGAAAACTCTTCCATTTCCAAATCTTCCCGTGGGCACTTTCATTGTGTAGCTTCTCCCATATGGCCAGATATTTGCTCTCATAAAAGTCAGAAGAAAATTGTTGTTACCGGTATCAAGTATTGAATCTCCAAAAGCCAAAAGCGCAGGAAATGATCCATTCGCATCTACGGCTGATGTGAAATAAATGGAAAATAATGCTAACACCAATATTTTTTCCCTACACATATCTAACATTCAGTTGATTTTGTTTCCCGCAACAAGTGTTTAGACTCTTTTACGTTTTTTAGAGCATTCAGTTAATGATAATATAGAGAATTAAAGTGGTATTTTCTAACTATTTTTAGACGTTTAGTCTTGGTTGTCGATGGAAGCTAAAAATGCATGGGAGTAGTGATCACACACACGATGAGAGTGTTCATTTCATTTAATACATCTCGCCATGTTGACTCATTCATCCCCACAAGGCTGAAGTGGGTCAAATTAACTACAAGATTCGTACGAAGATAATAATTCCGTAAATTTGATTAGAAGTATATAAATAATTATTCCTAATACATTTCGACATGTTGACACATTCTTCCCCACCTGATAGAGGCGGATCAAACTACAAATTATCTCCAAAAAATGAAACGAGGATTTTCACATTGACAAGATTTTCAATTGTTCTTTGTTTATTCGTAGTTGGGTTTTTGTTTTGCTTGTTTGTTTGACATATTATGTAATGACATATACCTTGCAAAAATGAAGTATTTATCTAAGTTAATAATCCTAATAATTTTTCTTACTTCGACCAACTTTTTTGATACTTTCTAAACCCTATTCACTTAGGGCATTAGGGCATCACGACGTTCGAATTGGGATTTATATTTTCGTACTTTTGTGTTCGGCGTTTGTTTTGCTTTTCCTATAAAACTTTTGTATAGAAATGTCCGTAACAGATTTATCACAATTCAAAGAATGGGAGACAAGAGCTATGAGGATGGTTTGGGGATTTGGTTTATCACAAGTAATAACAACACAACGTAGATATTAGGATAATTTTTTATTCTTTTGCACTTTCAAAATAGGTTGAACTTGATGTAAACATAAGTCTTTGATTTGGATAATTTTGACATTCTACTCAAAAGAAAAAGAACTTGAGATAATGATCATTTTCCCATTACTTTTTTCATAAAAAAGATATGTAACAAATGTGAGAGGCGTTGTTTTGAACAGAAAACAATAATACATTTGAATGCTCATACCAACAACGGAAGTGGAGACACTGAAAGATAACACCACTACTAAACAACGTGTGCAAAATCCTACACCCCGCCTCTTTCATAGACGGCGTCTTTTACACCCACGGGTCCTTGCCGTGTCTAAAACGTTGTCACTATTTTCACCAGTAGACGACTCAGCCTCCTCTGCATATTTCCTCTCCGCTACCATTTTAGTCTTCGTCTCTCTTCTCTTTATTTCCAAGAGCCTCCCAGCAAGATCGCTACACACAGCACTTTTCTGCTCCAACGACTTCTTCCAAAACTCGGCTTCTGCTAAAGCTTTCTTCAGTTGAGCCTCCTTAGCTAAGGACTTTCTCGTCATCTCTTCGATGACTTTGTCTTTTGCTTTAAGACAAAACACGGCTCTTTCCTCGAGAGCCTTATATTGATTATGCAATTCTAATGTCTTCTGGTGGTTCTGCGTTAATTAGTTTAAGTTTAAGTGTAAATTTTATAGAGTATATAAGAAAAGAACACTAATTAATAAGAATGGACCAACACCTGTACCCAATTGTTGAAGTTAACTGCTTGTTGTTTATACGGATCGAGCAAGCCTGGCGATATGGTTGGATTATTTGTGATTACTCCGAAGGTACCTGTTGACCTATTGAATGACAACTTCTCTGGACCTCCTTGCATAATGGACTATTTAAATGAAGAGAGTTTTTGTTTTTTTTTTTCTCGGAATGCGTTGGAGAATGTGTAATGCAAGAAGATGTGTGTGATGTACCGACCGAGAAACCCTATTCGTTTGAGTTTCAAGTGTGTTGGATTTAAAGGAAACAAGAACGTATGAACACATAGAGAGACGCGAATGTTGGTGTATGAACCCGTCTGTTTGAGTTACAAAATGAGGCAACGTTTCGACAAACCGGCTTTGAATTTTTTTGGGGATACATTTGGGATTCTAAACTGGATTTCTAAAGGCCCAATAGTTGAGTTTAGGCCCACTATCAAGATTAAAAATGTCAGGGGTGAAAGTCAGTCTCGTGTGTCTTTAAATACTGACAAATATGGAGTGATTATTTTATATTGTATAGTTTTATTCTTCAAAAATGATTTAGACTATTGCCTTGATTGGTAGAGTACGAGCATTAACATTATGCTCTACATTATCCAATCAACAATTGTTAGAAAATCATTTAAAGAAACATTTATTAAATGTTAATGTTTTCCAAATGCTCTATGGTCAATGTTCTCATATGAAGCTTTTAGAAGAGCATTTGTATTTATAATTTATAAAATTAAGAAAAATATATAATTAATTAATTTATTTTATTTAATAATAACATAAAATTATTTTTATATCCAGAAAATAAAATTTTGATTTCTATAATTAATTTACAATAATTTTTTTTTTAAATAGTATTTCACATTTAAAATATAATATAATTTATTTTAAATGTGTAATATCATTTTAAAAAATAGATATTTTAATTGTAAAATTTATTTTAATTATAAAATTTATTTTAAAATAATAATTTTCGAAATAAGCATAATTTTAAAACTATTAAATAAAATAAATAAATTTTATTTTTTATTTATATATATATATATTAGACATATATTCATTAAAAATAAATATATTATTTACTAATTTTTATAATAATTTTAAATAGCATCATATTACTCTATCAATCATCTTATTAAATAGTTTAGCAAAATCTTACAGCTCCTTCAGCATAATAATTCTATAGCATACTGTTATTGGTAATGTTAATGTTCTACCAATCAGCGCTTATGTTTGAGTTTTATCCAAAGAACATGAGTACGGTAACATATGTGCACTCATATATGTTAGAGCTAGGTTCCATCCCTCTTCAGACCCGTTCTGAAATCTCAACGTAAGCGTAATAAAGCCCAAATTAAACATTGTTGGAGTCTAATAATTTGTAATCAGTGTATTGAATTATTTTCTTATGTTTGATAATTTTATTTATGGGACGTAGATGTTGAATCAAATTTTTTTTATAGTAATAACTATATTAAAAAATTTGGATTTGAAATTAAAACTTAATTTTTATATATACTTATTGTATTTGTAGACCGAAAAAATCCAATAGCGTAGAAGAGAAACGGAAAAATCGCATAAAAAACTTTCAAGGTGGCATCCACTTACACTTTAAACTCTGAAAGTATTTCACAAGCATTTTAAACCTTCAAAGTGAAAGTTTTATCAAAAGAAACCTCCAACCTGGTTTACTTGTACATCAAGTCAAAACGGTAACCGGTAGTGTTCAAAATCGATGATGTGTAGGTTCTCTTTTTTTTTTGATTTTTTTAAAATTATTTTATTAATAAAATAAATATTAAAATGAAGAAAATATAAAAATTCATAAAAAAAATTCAAAACAAATCATAAAAATCACTAAAAATTCACAAAAAAATCAAAATATTCACCAAATTTTTTTTAAATTATTTTATTCATAAACTAAATAAAAAAATATAAAAAATTCAAAACAAATCATAAAAAGTTAATAAAATTCACAAAAATTCAGAAAAAATATTTTAAATTATTTTATTAATAAAATAAATATAAAAATAATCATAAAATTTTACAAAAAATAAAAGATTCAGAACAATATTTATATTATTTTACTAGTAAAATAATTATCAAAATACATAAAATATAAAAAAAATCATTAAAAAATTGAAACAAATCACAAAAATTCACAAAAATAAAGAGTAAAATTATATGTGGTTTCATAAAAGCGACTAAGGAATAACGTGCATTGAGTGCTATAAACTGGCTACCCTCAAGCTATCATTAATATACATTCTTCCCTTTAACAATCGTGAACTTTTCCAAATCCAACCAACACACACATAGAACATAAGAGATTAAAAAAAATGCAAAATAGCAGTCAGTCTCTGGGTTATGATTACTCTATTTCAGATTATAAAAAATCATTATCTTCAAATGATTTGTTTAATTTTTTTTTTGAATTTTAATATTTTCTGTATTTTAATATTTATTTTATTAATAAGATAATTTAAAATATTTTTTGTGATTTTTTTGAGTTTTTGTGAATTTTATTGACTTTTTATGATTTGTTTTGAATTTTTATGAATTTTTTTATATGTTTATATTTATTTTATTAATAAAATAATTTAATTTTTTTGGTGAATATTTTGATTTTTTGTGAATTTTTAGTGATTTTTATGATTTGTTATGAATTTTTTATGGATTGTTATATTTTATACTTATTTTATTAATAAAATAATATAAGTATTGTTGTGAATCTTTATTTTTGTAAAATTTTATGATTATATATTTATTTTATTAATAAAATAAGATAAAATATTATTTGTGAATTTTTTGAATTTTGTGAATTTTATTCACTTTTTATGATTTGTTTGGAATTTTTTATGAATTTTTTCTATTTTTGTATTTTTATATTTATTTTATAAATAAAATAATTTTAAGAAAATTTGGTTGATTTTTTGATTTTTTGTGAATTTTTAGTGATTTGTTTTGAACTTTTTTATAAATTTTTATATTTTCTTTATTTTAATATTTATTTTATTAATAAAATAGTTTAAAAAAATTCAAAAAAAAGACCGACAATTAAATACTTTGAGGGTTTAAAGTGTAAGTGGTTGCAATCTCGAAGATTTTTTATGCGATTTTCCCTAAGAGAAAGGGTTATAATTTATAAACAATCACAAAGGAGAAAATATCAACAATATCATAATAAAATATATTACCATGATAAGTATTTATATTAATTATCTTAAATATTATAATAAATATATGTATTAATTAAAAGGGCAAATCTCCAAAATAACACATTTCTAAGTTTATATCACAAAAATAGCACTCAAAAACTAAAATGACCAAAATAACAGCTTTTTAAGTTTATCCTTTGAAAATTTTAATTTTTTTATTTTTCAAAATTTGAAATCTTATCCCCAAAACCTCATTTCTCAACTCTAAACCCTAAACCCTAAACCCTAAATTCTAAACCCTACCCTTTAACTCTAAACCCTAAGTTTGTGACTTTTGATAAAACATTAAGTGCTATTTTTGTGACTTTTGACCTTGAGTGCTAGTTTGGAAACAAAAACTTGATTTACTGCTATTTTTGTCTTTTTCTCTAATTAAAATTATAATATTATTTTAAAAATAATATTATGTATATATCGGTTGATATTATGTTAACAGAATAGATTCCAGTTTCATCAATTGGGAATTTTTAATGTAAGATACAAAAAAAGAACATATCTCTCGACTGGTGAGATGATAATTTAAAAAAAAAAAAAAATCGAAAGTCTACGCTTAACAGGAGAGAAAAGAAAACGGGTGAGACAGGGAGGGAGGAGGAAGAAGAAGAAGAAATGAGGAGGCTGGGCGGAGTAGAAGACGAGGAGAAGTGACTGGCGGAAGGAATCGCGGGAATCCAGCACAACGCTTTCTTCATGCATCGCGCCTTGGTCCGTTGCTCTTTTCATTAACTCTTTTTTTAGTTATTATATCTCTTTTGAGTTTTATCTATCTTCTCAGGACGCGAACAATCTCAGAGAAGTCCTCAAGTACTCCGCTCTCATGCTATCTGAGCTCCGCACCTCCAAGCTCTCTCCTCAGAAATACTACGATCTCTGTGAATCTCTCTCTCTCTCTCGATTTCGTTGCTTTGTTTTGGCCGTTTTCTAATGATCGATTCGATTTTAGATATGCGAGCTTTCGATCAGTTGAGGCAGTTGGAGATTTTCTTGAGGGATGAGAGCAGGCATGGCTTACCTGTGGTTGATTTGTATGAGCTTGTTCAACATGCTGGCAACATTTTGCCCCGGATGTAAGCAGTTGATCATCTTAGATTCATTTTTGATCATCTGATTGTCTCAATTATTAGCTATAGATTAGGACTACAGTTATGAGATTAGACTAGAAAATGATGATGAACAAATCACTCTCAACGTCAGCTTAGGATCTGATACTCTCAAGATTTTGGACTATAGTTAGTTATGAAGTTAGATTTCAGAATGGCGATCTCCTCGTTTACATTATACATTACTGAGATAATTTGGTAAAAAAATTTAATATAATTAATTTTGATTTTAACAATTTGGAAGTCATATGGCTAAAAATTTTGGGGACTCTAGACCAGTGTTACATCTGTGGCTATGCTTGGAAGTTGGAACCGGCCATGCATCTATAGAGACGGCTAGGCGGCAGCAAGAGATTATTTGCTTTCTTTTCCACTATCTTTCTTGATCTGCATTGATTTCTTTTGCTGAATGATTTACAGCTTTCTTACTGAAACTCGTCATATTGGTCTACCAGGTATCTGCTATGTACGGTAGGGTCTGTTTATATCAAAAGCAAGCAGGCTCCTTCTAAGGATGTTCTTAAGGATCTCGTGGAGATGTGCCGAGGTGTTCAACATCCTATTCGTGGGCTCTTTCTGAGGAGTTATCTTACCCAAGTGAGCAGGGATAAGTTACCTGAGATTGGTTCAGACTACCAAGGGTGCGTCTTCTCTTTTGCTTTTAAATTTTGGTTGCTTAGTTGTTTGTTTACTCTTCTTGCAACTATCCTGCAGAGATGCAAATACTGTGATGGATGCTGTCGAGTTTGTGCTACAAAATTTCACTGAGATTAATAAGCTCTGGGTTCGAATTCAGCATCAGGTAAATTTTTTTATCTGTGATGAGTTGATGGTTGTTAGATACGCATAGCACCTCTGCACTTGCATGCCTCTGACTGAAGCATAAAATGAACCACGAAAGAGCATGATTTTGGTCATGCAGGTTGTGTGGTGCTTGTGAATCATTGATATTGGTCAACCTGAGCTGAGGTGTTCCTTGGACTGCAGGGACCTGGAACAGTTCGAGAGAAGCAGGAGAAAGAGAGGAACGAACTTCGTGATCTTGTACTATCAAAACCACTACTGGACTGAATACATATTTTACCTATGTCACTGCCCAATAAGTTATATCTTGTGTTTTCCTCTCAGGTTGGGAAAAATTTGCACGTTCTAGGACAAATAGAAGGTGTTCACCTTGAGATGTACAAAGAGACTGTTCTTCCAAGGATCTTAGAGCAGGTTCAGCAGCTCATCTTTGCATCCATCACCTGTTTCCTTTTGGTGTGATTGGGATGTCGTCAGTTGCTGTATTATCTGATAAACCTTGAAAGCTTGAATAGGTCGTCAACTGTAAAGATGATTTTGCTCAGTATTATCTGATGGAGTGCATAATTCAAGTCTTTCCTGATGAGTATCACTTGCAGACTCTTGAGACACTTTTGGCTGCTTGTACTCAACTGATGGTGGGTAGCCTAGCAGTTGCGATTTCTCTCTTTCCTCATATCCAATGCAATTGTATATTATCTAAAATGCTTTGTCGGCTGCTTCCTGATTAATTATTCTCATACTGAAAGGGTTTATCTGAGCTTACTAGATTGCCACTATCCTTGCTGTTTGCAAGTATTTGGGTATTCTTTTGCTTATTTCTCGGTGATTAGGGCTTTAGCTCACCAGTTAGAAGTTTTTGATGGGTTCCCTGATCTCTTACAAAACTCTTAAGTAGGGAATCCTCAAGAAAGAGCACTTGTTGTTTTCATCATCTGCACTTTTCCACTGAGATCTTTGACTTGTCCCTTCCTCTCTGACTTGAATAAATATTTTCTCAGCCAACAGTGGACACCAAGATAGTGTTAACTCAACTGATGGACCGGCTGTCAAACTATGCTGTCTCAAGTCCAGATGTAAGTGTCTATTGAGCTTTTGTTGTGCCTTTTTATTTTTGTTCAATGCTACTGAGATGTCTTTCCTTTTCTATACTTCTGGGCAGGTTTTACACGAATTTTTGCAAGTGGAAGCTTTTGCTAAACTGAACAATGCAATTGGAAAGGTTGGCTCCATTAAAGAAAAAGTCTATTATAAATGGACTTTTGTTTTGGTTGTTGGATATTTTTGAAACATAATGGACCGTAGAAGAGTCCTTTGTTGGTCCCCAGTACCATGAAAAGTAGTTAGCTTGGTTGTAGTCTGTGATGATATTTTCCAATCTTTGGTTACATTCTCTTAATCAACTCTTCTATCAGGCATCATCAGATCATACATCTATGACATGTGATGGAAAATAATGCCACGATAGTCTAAAAATGTCTGTCCTTAAGTAGTTAGAAGAGGAGAGCATCTAAACTTATGCATAACGTTGTGAATAAGTAACTATTAAAATATTATTCAGGCTAGCAAATTGCTAAATGCTGTATCTTGTTTAATTTGATCCCACACTTTTTACCGGTCTGGACCTATCTGCCTCAGTTCTTATTGTAAGTTCTACAGGTCAATGGGTTCAAAGCTTTGAGTCTTTGGTTATTCCAGCCTTCTGCATATGGTGTTTTTTTTTCTTGGGATGCATTTGTATGACGTATGTTTTGGTGTGAGCCGCAGGTGATAGATACACAGATTGAGATGCCTATTGTTGGAGCTATGACGCTGTTTGTCTCTCTTCTGACTTTTGCACTCCGGGTTCATCCTGATCGACTCGACTATGTGGATCAAGTATTGGTATGGCTCCCTTGACCATCTTTCCTAAGTTTGTTTCTTCGCTAATATTTTTGAATGGTGTATGATGCATTGTTTAGGTCTAGTGATTAGTTTAATGTGGTAGCTGTGGTGTTAAACTAACTCTTGGATCGGTAAACTTTGTAGGGCGCATGTGTAGTTAAACTTTCCAGTGGGCCCAAGCTGGAGGACGCCCGTGCAATGAAACAAGTTGTTGCACTTCTGAGTGCTCCTTTAGAAAAATACAATGACATAGTTACAGCTCTTACACTATCAAATTATCCACGAGTCATGGACCATCTTGATGATGGAACGAATAAACTAATGGCAATGCTTATAATTCAAAGTATAATGAAAAACAACTCGTGTATTTCAACTGCTGATAAGGTATGCTTTCTATTTCCCCCCCCCCACATTAAAGACGTATATATTATCTACTGTAATAACATGCCAATTTTTGTTAACTAGGTTGAGGTGTTGTTTGAATTGATAAAAGGACTTATAAAGGATTTGGATGGAAACGCCTACAGAGGAGGTGCTTCACTTTTTCTTTGGTTTCAATGAGTTACTCTTTTCAGCTCTAATTTGACGTCTTGGTTCTCATGAATTTTTGGTGTTTGCATTTGCATTTAGCTTGATGAAGAGGATTTCCAGGAGGAACAAAATTCAGTTGCCCGACTGATAAATATGCTTGATAATGAAGAACCAGAGGAGATGCTAAAGGTGAAACATCATACAAATACTAATTCCGGTTCAGTAGTTATATACATTTTCTTTCTTGACCTACCGTCTTTCCATGATTCTAATAGATATAATTGGCACTATTACAGTGACATGTTCGCAACCTGGACATAGTTTTTACTACTTGAAACCGTACATCTGAGTCTGTTGCTCCATTCCCCTGAAGCCGCCTGCATCCCAAAATTTACCTGCAGGCCGGCTTCATGTAGTAAACGAATTGTTAACCTGAGTACATTACTGATATGCAGATTATTTGTGTTGTGAGAAAGCATCTTATGACAGGAGGAACTAGACGCCTGCCTTTTACCATTCCCCCGCTTATTTTTTCTGCTCTCAGGGTATATCTCTTATTATCCCTTAACGTGCTTGTGTGTGTGTGTATCAAGTTATTTATATGTGACCCTTACACAACAAACCCACCCAATCAAAGGATATTGCCTCTGAGATTTTATCCTGCAATGCTATTGATGCTCTATAGAATCTTAAATACACTCTCTCATCGCTTCTTTCTGGAATTTTTCTTGTCACTGAAAAGCAATTTATATGTATTTCTTCTACATGAATTACAGTTATAATGCACGTTTTAACATATGCACTTATTTATACTCGACAGTGGGATTGGATTCTCTGCTTTAAGAAAAAATGTTTTGACTTTAAGAGTTGCTTAAATGTTTCCGCCACAGTTGGTCAGGCAGCTAGAATCTCAGGGTGGAGATATGACTGGAGAAGATCTCCCAGCAACCCCGAGGAAGATTTTTCAGATTCTCAACCAGGTTCGGCTGGATTCCCAGGAGCTAGACATTTATTCTTTTGATTCATGTTTAAATGCTCAATATTTTTGTATAATCCATTGAACATGTGTTTTTGTTCCAGACAATCGAGGTTCTTTCGTCAGTTCCATGTCCTGAACTCGCTTTAAGGCTCTACCTCCAGTGCGCTGAGGTAATATCTGTAGGTTCGAATTTGCCTGTAGGCATGGTGTAATCTGACATAGCAATTCTCAATAAATTTTTCTTGTTTTGAAACGTTGATCAGGCCGCAAGTGATTGTGATCTTGAGCCTGCTGCTTATGAGTTTTTCACTCAAGCATTTATATTATACGAGGAAGAAATCGCGGTGATTTATTTTCCTTTCTGTTCTGAACTTTCGACAACTAAAGTTCTCTTCCTCAACTTTTAATATAGTTTCACTTCTTATATTTATTGTATGATTATACTATAGGACTCCAAGGCACAGGTCACTGCAATTCATCTGATTGCTGGAACCTTGCAAAGGATCAATGTCTTTGGTGTCGAAAACAGAGACACCTTGACACCGAAAGCAACCGGGGGCGGGGTACTAACTCTTTTTTGCCAATGCTTTCTCGTTTTATAAGATTTCTTCTCAATTTGATGTGTTTTTCTCTTGTGACCAGTACTCAGCAAGGCTTTTAAAGAAGCCTGATCAGTGTCGAGCGGTTTATGCATGTTCTCACCTCTTCTGGGTCGATGATCTAGATGGCATCAAAGATGGAGAAAGGTACGTACTCCCTCTCTGTTCACATTGCTCTTCTTAGCTTCTAAACTAATTCATCATCGATGTTATTCTTTTAGAGCTCTTCTATGTTTAAGACGTGCACTGAGGATAGCAAACGCAGCTCAACAAATGGCTAATGCAACCCGAGGTAGCAGCGGATCAGTCACGCTGTTTGTCGAAATCTTGAACAAGTCGGTACACTAAAACATCTGAGATTGGTTCACACACACAGAAACATATCTCAATATTAATAAATGTTTTTTTTTTCAGGTACATATATTTCTATGAGAAAGGGAGTCCACATATAACCCCATCTGATATACAGTCTCTGATAGAGTTGATTAACACGGAGATGCAAAGCGACAACAACGGTAACACAAGAACCCACTCAGATCCTTTCTTTACAAGCACATTGCGTTACATGAGGTTCCAAAAACAGAAAGGTGGCTTGATGGGTGACAAATATGAACTCATTAAGTTGTGACTTGTATCCTCCAGTCTTCAAATCAAATCCATAGACCTAAACCTCCTTTTGTTTTTTATGGAAGTTCAGAAGAAATGGATGTCAACATTGAAAAGTATGTGTACACATTTGGTTTATTTTGTAGTCTCTTTTGCTACTAATACTCTATCTCTATTGTGTATAGAATCTTCGTTTTCAATCTGCCTATGTCTCAATGTAAACGTTGTTTCTGTTCTATGGTCCAAAACTCATGAGATCCCAGTAGCAAAAAACAAAAATGCATTAAGAAATGATTAGTCTACATAGTTAAAAGTACAACAACACATCAAGAACTTCTCACACTGTTTACTAATAAACCTCTTTGGCCCTCACTTCACTCATTAGATTACAACAACTATACAGCGTTGCTGCATTTGATGATGGATCTCTTCTTCTCTTCAGCTTGGTTTGTTACCTACAAATCTTCTTCTTGCTTGTTTTTTTAAAAGATGATGATCACAAGAAAACGCAACGATTCTTGTTCTTTTTCTTCTTCTTTGATTTTGGTGGCTGAAGCACCACTTTAATAGCTGCGTCAAAGACTGCTTTCACATTCTGCAGAATAACAAAATCCAACACTTTTCAGTCATACAAACCACAAACAAACAAACACGCATCTGAGATAAAATTTGATAATGAGTGTATGTACCTGCTGCGTCTTTGAACTACATTCAATGTAAACTGGAGATCCTATGAGTTTCTTTAGTTCCTCTCCCTGCAGACAAAACAAATTAAGACTCGTCTCATCTGACAAAAAAAAACTTGGTGTCTGAAAGAATATTAGATTGTGGAGGTTACATACCTGGTTTGTAGTGATTGGCACTGCACCGGGATGGTCTATGAAGAACTGCTTGTCATCTCGAAGATCTGCAAATTCCAAATATAAAGTATTTTTTCTTGTTATCAGGGAAGAGTTTTACGGAAGGAGAGAGTCAATACCGAGTTTAGTTCCCACGAGAATGATAGGAACTCCAGGGGCATAGTGCCTGAGCTCAGGAATCCACTGAATAAGAAACCAATTCAGAATCAGCTCAGCAAAGGTTAATAATATAAACAGTAGAGGAAAGTTAGAAGCAAGAAAAGAGCCGAACCTTCTTGGCTATATTCTCGTAGCTAGCTTTGCTAATAAGCGAGAAAGCGAGAATAAAGACATCTGCACCACGGTAACTCAAGGGTCTTAACCTGTTATAGTCTTCTTGACCTGCACCAAACCCCCCCAACCCAGCCAAGACCTTAGTAACAAAACAAAACAAGAAACAAGATGCTGGTGTTCAAAAAGGGATGATGTTTTACCGGCTGTATCCCACAATCCAAGATTCACAGTGTTCCCATCTACAACCACGTTAGCACTGAAGTTGTCGAAAACAGTTGGAACATAGTCCTGATAACAACAAGTCATCAGAGTTTGGCTTTATATATGTATAAATAGTCAGGTCGAATCAAATAAAGAGACGAGATTGATGCTAAAAGGATAAGGTTTCAGATGATCTGTAGAGCCAAAAAAGGACGAAACTTTAAACATTTTACAGCTTTATCACCTAAACCCCCATTGTCAAAGAAGCTTCAAGAACCCCATTGAGTTGAGAGCCAAAAAAAAAAGAAAAAATAAAGGAAGACTTACCGTAGGGAAAGTGTTGCTGGTGTAAGAGATCAGCATACAGGTTTTTCCGACGGCACCATCGCCGACTGTAACACACTTTATGAACCTCGATGCGCTCATCTCCGCCGCAAACTTCAAAACACACAAAAACTTCTTCTTCTTTCTTGTCTTGCTCAAATCTCAAACCATTACCCAAGAATCAAGTCACAACCTTTTTACTAACTCCAGAAAAAAAAAAAAACCCTAATATTCGGATTGCAGAATGCACAAGAACTCAGACGAAGTAGCAAAATGAAGAAGGGGATGTATGTTCGATGAGAGATGAACGAGTAATAATATTTTTTTCTTTCTTTATATCTGGGTGAGCTTTTTAGTTACAGCTTACGCCAGCTATTGGTACACCAAACAACACCTTATCATTTACACTCACCCCCACTTTCTTTTCTTTGTTTTATTTTATTTAAAATATTATTCTTTTTGCACTTTTAAGTTTTGAATTTGAATGAGAATGTTATATTAGTTGTATACTGTGACGTTTACGAGAATTTGTTTTAAATATAAAATATTTATTTTTCGGTTTTATATTTTGAGATCAATTTAATTTAATTAAAACTGCACAGTATAATAAATTTAAATTATCATTTTAATATTTATAATTTTTGTCTACCAAAAACAACAACCTAATTCACTAGTTTTCTTCTTTGAAGATTGATTCTTTAATCCACTTAGACCATGTATAATGGTTTCTAACACCATCTTCATATTCAACACTCTATTTTTCTCTTTTTAACATTCCACATCATGTTTTCTCTCTTTCACCTCATTTATTCAACATCCACTTCAATCTACACCTCTACGATGATTTGTTTTAAAAAAATCAACACCCTACCCCACAACTCTTAATTCATATTTTTTTTACAATTAACTTAAAACTAAAATAACATAATTCTTAATAATATTTATTTTGAATTATTATACTTAGTGAATTATTTTAATAATTTTTAATAATATTTATTTTGAATTATTTTTAATAATTTGGTTTACTTATTTTTTTTAATAATATTTTGAATTATTTTTAATAATATTTTGAATTATTTTTAATAACATTTATTTCAAATTATTTTAATATTTTTAATAATATTTATTTTGAATTATTTTAATAATTTTTAATAATATTTTGAATTATTTTTAATAATTTTAATAATATTATTTTGAATTATTTTAATAATTTTTAATAATATTTATTTTAATAATTTAATAATATTTATTTTTAATAACATAATTTTTAATGGTTTGGTGAAAACCATAATTTGGTATATTTTGGGGATGGTTGGAAATTTGGTTTTGAAATTGATAATTGTTGGAATTTTGGAAGTTAAAAGGGAAATTAGAAGAGTTTTGGATGTTGAAACGATTATTATTGGGATCCATTTAACAAAAAAAAAAAAGTTTAAAACACTAAAATAGTTGATTATAGTGAAAAATTATGTTTTTTTTGTATCCAAACGAAATGAGAGTAGTAAAATAGATAATTTTTTTTTTAAAATTTTGATATAATTTTTATTTTTATAAAAATATTTTTATTATAAAATAAATGAGTTTGAATTATTGGGTGAGGATAAAATAAAAGGAAATTTGTACAGCCAATCAGAAGACAACATTTAGATCTTAAAAAAAACGTATCTGGCGTGTGTGCACTCACGCGCCCAACTGTTTCAGCCACTCATGTCGCGACACGTGGCTGTCCGGGCTCCAAAAATAATTTTCAGCAGCTGAAACTTTTCAAAACCTTCCGAATACACGTAGATTAACATAAAAATTCAACATCTTCACTCCATGCTATTCAACTGTTGAAAATGAGTTTAACCAAGAGCTCTTGGCCTAGTGGTAATGGAACTCCAGCTGGAGTGCCCGCCCTGGGTTCGAATCGCCTTGGCCACCTTCCCGCCTATAACCGTGTGTGCCCGGATGGAAGGACTCGTGGGGATTAGTCTGGGCTTACCGCTTGGGATCCCCCACGGATATAAAAAAAAAAAAAAAAAAAAAAAAAAACACTCGCAGTTGAAATGTGTTAGATCCATGTCATCATCTCAATCTCAGTAAGAATCCATTCTTTCTTTAACTCGTGAATCAAAAATATCTCTATGACATGCCATGAAATCAATTTAAATCTTCCATTACCATATCATGACCGATTGGAACTAACCGCCGGAGTAAATACATAATGATCTCGTCGAGAGAGAGAGACATACTCGTTAGGACCATATGATGTGTTGAACAGAGAAAATATATGATATGTAGCCAAAAAGAGAGACGCAGTGGTAAAAAGCAATACCCTCGAGTTGCTCATGGTCTAATGACCAAAACTAAAATGAAAATTATATTAAAAAAATACGGCAAATGATTGAAGATTATAATTCAAAACTAAACATAAAGAATAATCTACCAAAGTATGGGGGAGGCGGGATTAAATTTTAATCATTTGACTTGACCAATTCTCGTCAAGAACGTGCGACTTAGTGTTACGGCACCAATTCATTCCTTTTTTAATCAAATCTCTTTCAAATTTCATTATATATAGTTTTATTTTGTCATGAGTGTTTTGTCATTATAGTTTTGAGAGAATTCTGAATTTTTCATCTTTACGACATATATAGGGGACCAAAAATCTTCCAAGAACGTGCTCAACTGTCATTCAACCCGCCAATGAGCAAAACGACACATCACAATGTGTGCTTAGAGCCTTAAACTATATATAATGGGGGAAGATATGAGCTAATAGGCAATCATATGAAACTAAGGTGTTAGAGTTAGCTTTACGTTTCTACCTACTCTTCACCAACACCACCTTTCCATTTCATTTATTCTTCTTATATGAAATAAATTCCAGAATTTGGGAAATTTTTAATTCAAACTCAAAAATAAATCATGAATTTGAATGCTTCTAATGGAAATGTTTGGAAAATATGTAGTTAAATAAATATTTCATGAGTGAGTATAGGTAAGAAAAAATTGTCACAAAGTCTACAACACACCAACACAACTGCAAGCTGAGGAAAGAAACACAATGAAATGAAGGCTCATTGGAGGCCCAGTACCGAATTTAGGCCCACTACGCTACTCCTGAAATATATCATGATCATAGATCCATAATGAAGCCACAAGGCTAAGAGCCGCTATATTAGATAACATAAGGGGATAGTCCAAGAGGTATATGTAGCCACAAGGTTAAGAGCCCCACGTACAGCTAATTACTACACATATTGAAAGTGAATACGTATATGTTTGCTTAAATGCTGAAACTATAATACGATTAAGTCTGAGATTTTTTTTTTTTTTTTTTATAATTCAGGTATTCCGGACACCCCAGAGGGAATCCGACTAGCGCCTAAGTACACTTCCGCAGAAGGCATCCTGGAGGGCCGCCTTTTTCACCCCATTTTATTCGACGGTGGCTGACGGGATTCGAACCCGTGTCCGTATTGGGGCCAAAGCTCCCTCAAGACCACTGGGCCGTCCTCGCTTGGTTAAGTCTGAGAATTTTAATGATAACTAGTGGCTTTCCTGGGCTACGCCCGAGTTTTCCTATATAAATTTTAGTTTAATATAATCTATGATATTTATTTTTAAATATATACAATGTATTCTTTACAGAATCTAATTATAAAATGAAGTTTAAATTATTAGAGTGAAACACTAATAATAATGAAAATATATATTATATGACTTAAAATTTATATGTTGTTGATTTATATTTTTAAAATATAAACAGAGATTAAAGATAAGGTATAAGTTTTAAAATATGTTTATGTGTGAGCATTATAGTCTCATTAGAACCAACCTTTTTTTTTACGGTTTTTTTTGGGTATAGTTGATGATGATGTTGTGGATGCCTGACAGACATGTTGTTTTCCCTGGAATCTTGCTGTACTTGCTCTGCCTTTTACATTGGGTGGCGTCTTCACGATGATTTCTGGAAATTGAAATGGGAGCAATCAAAGATCATGAGCTTGTATCAGATTTCCCTAGTAAAAATGTAGAAGATATTAGTAACGGCTGGATTATGTCCATATCATTGCATTTACAGTATGCATTAAGGATTTATTTGGGAGGCGTATATTCATCCTGCAATTATCACCGTATAATTAAAGTTAAGCTGCTTGGTATTATTTTTTCGGACTTGTGTTTGTGATTAAACATATCTTATCGTCCATATCTTAAGGTTTCGAGCAACGATGAAAGCCGAGTTTAGACTATGATGATCCATCTTCCTCTATGTTCATGGATTGGCCTGGAGTGATCATTATTAAATATACATGATCACTGTTGATGGCTTTAAACGTATCATTCTTATTACTATTGTGAACCTTAACTTAGCTCTTCTTCTTACTTGTGTCTTTTTTTTTTTTTTATCAGCAACATAAACAGACTCATATAGATTCTGCAAACCACACCAATAGCTCTGCATCCATATGAACGACAGACGACGGTTGTCTCCTTGCACTGCGTGCAAGACTGTCCGCCCTTGAGTCCGCCCTTGAGTTTTGTGTTCGTGGTATATGAATGATCTCTGAGCTGTTGAAACTTCTCTTCAAAAATGTTATGTCTTCCAAATAGCTTGCAAAGGCTGGCCACTCCTCTGGTTCCAAAACCATCTTCACCAATTGAGCACAATCCGTTGCAAAGATAACCCGGAACTGTCTAAGGTTCCTCATGCATTCCATTGCCCATATGAGAGCCTCTATCTCCGAGTGTAGTGGCGACTGACTCGCTCTTGTATTCCTTGCTCCCATTAGTCCATCATAACCTTCCAGAGTACTGATATCTTGCATATTTGCATTGTTTTATCCATTCATTCATAAACATTTTCATCATAGAGATTAGGATTTAGACATGTTTAGGTTGCATTTTGCATACATGAGTCTCTATTAGGTA
>NC_027749.1:23937065-23953022 GCF_000695525.1 Brassica oleracea var. oleracea | reverse complement strand
TGTTATTGCTTTCTAGTTTTAGTCATAGCTTAAAACTCATCTAAATCATTGGTTGCACTTAGATTAAGTGAGTACTTGCATTCTCAGTGCTTTGATATCCCTCAGAACTGGTTCGACAATCACTATACTACAACATTTGTCTTAGGAGCCTTGAAAACTCCTAACATCAAGTACTATACCATCCTTGTCCTGAATATATATCCTGATTTTTCCATGATCCATCCGTAAAACACCATCTACCTAGTATGGTCGGGATTGCCGCTGGTACAGGTAACCGAGTGTGGCTCATTCCCTGATTCTGGGAATTTTGCGCTTCCGGCCAAAGTAACGATTCCGTTTCTGTCAATTTGCGAGTATCTCTCGGGTCCATATCCAAATTGCTAAAAACTTTGTTGTTTCTACCCTTCCATATATACCAGAGAATCCATGCAAAATGATGATCCTCCATTTCGGGGGAGACTCTCCAAAATAGATGATCCATATTGGTAAATAATGATTGAGTAGGAAATATTTCTGGATTCGTTGGGATCCGTGAAAGTGCCCAGACTTGGATCGCCGGTGGACATTCAAAAAATACATGATTAATTGACTCCTCGGGAGCTCCGCATCGGTCACAAATTGTATCTCCTTGCATTCCTCTTGACTTCAAATTCCTCTTAACCGCTCTACATCCTGTCAATAGTTGCCACAAAAATGTTTCATCTTAGGTGGGCAGCGTACTTTCCAACAAAACGCCTTCAGCGGGGTTACCGAAGGACCATACAGGGGGGGCGTACTTCCTTTGTCCGGATACACTCGATCCACTTCATATCCAGATTTAACCGTGTATTTTCCATTGTTTGCGAAATGCCAACCATTCCGATCTTCTGTATGAAATCTATTTAAAGGAATACTTTCAATAATTTTCACATCTTGTGGATCCACTAGCGTCCTAATAACCTGTAAATTCCATGATCGCGATGTTCCATCAATAAAAGCATCCACTGTCAGTTCCGGGTAAAGATTGTGTTGGTTTTTATTTGCTGGTCTCGGGCGAGTGGATGGAAGCCAATGGTCATTCCATACTGAGATGGATGATCCTGTTCCCACCCTTTTGATTAGTCCTTTGCTAACCAGAGATCTAGCAGAGCCAATACTGTGCCAGCCATAAGATGACGAGTACGATCTAATGGGTTCCAGGGGTGATGCATTCCTGAAATACCTCCCTTTAAAAACCCGAGAAAATAATGTATTCGGTTTATCCATTAATCTCCAAAATTGTTTCCCAAGCATTGCTGTGTTAAAATTTGTAAGATCCTTGAATCCCAACCCTCCATCATCCTTAGGACTACATATTTTATCCCACGATTTCCAATGCATACCTCTCGTATTACCCCCTGGACTCCACCAGAACTGTGCCACAGCGCTAGTTAACATCACATGATTTGGCAGAGCTGTAACCACAGACTTTATAATCACCCCCTTTGGTGAAAAACTTAAAAGTCCAACCATTTACTCTGCTATTTAGACGATCCTGGACGAATCCAAACACTTGTACCTTTGATCCCCCCAATTTTTCCGGGATGCCCAAATATGACCCCATTCCTCCTAGGTTTTGTATGCCTAACGTATCTCGTAGTTCCTGTCTTGTGGCTTCTTCAATCTTGTGTCCAAATTGAACCGATGATTTTTCGAAATTTATTTGTTGTCCCGAAACCCCTTCATATTCTTTGAGAATCCTAATGATTGTCTGGCATTCCTCCTTTCTTGCAAAAGAAAAGATTATCATCTGCAAAGAGTAAATGAGATATTGGAGGACAAGCCCTAGCAACCTTTAGCCTCGTTAGTTTCTTATTTCTTTCTGCCTTTTTAATATTCGCGACCAAAGCTTCCGTACACATAATAAACAAATAAGAAGATAGAGGATCCCCCTGTCATAGTCCCCTCTGTGGTATTATATGCCCCTTTGGTTGACCATTTAATAAAACCCTATACTGAACCGAGGAAATACATTCCATCATTAATTGGATCCAATGATAATCAAAGCCCATTTTGGTTAATAGTTCTTGGATGAAGACCCATTCAACTATGTCATAAGCTTTGCTCATGTCCGTTTTTATTGCCAAAAATTTGTCTTGACGCGATTTGTTAGTTCGCAGGCCATGAAACATCTCCTGAGCTATAAGTATATTATCCGATATCAAACATCTAGGAACAAAAGCCGATTGCGTCTCCGAGATCAGTGATGGAAGACAGACCTTTAATCTTTGACATAGTACCTTAGATATAATCTTGTATCCTATATTACATAAACTGATAGGTCTGAGTTCAGTCATCCTTGTGGGCCGCTCCTTTTTAGGAATCAAACAAATATTCGTAATGTTTAACCTTGTATCCAGTTTGCCCGATATCAAAAAACTGTTAACCATTTCCAATAGATCATTTTTTAATATATGCCAAGAGTGCTGGAAAAAGAGGGCCGTCATTCCATCCGGCCCAGGAGCTTTCTCTGGATGCATCATGAATAAAGCCAGTTTCCTCCTCAGTTGCTAACTGAAGTAGTCGTTGATTCATCTATGGAGTAATAGAAGATTTAATCTCATTTAAAAAACCATCAAAACCTGTAGGAGAAATTGTCTGAAACAAATCATCAAAATAATCCACTGCCACCTTCTCTACCCCTTGTTCCTCAATTATCCGGTTTCTATCGGAATCATAGAGACCCACAATTCGATTACGGGCCCTACGTTGTTTTGTTAGGGCATGATAGAACTTAGTATTGAGATCCCCTGAAGTGTGCTACATATTACGACTCTGCTGTTGCCAGAAATCTTCCTCATCCTTATAAGTTTCCTGTAACTTCCTTGAAACCTCCAGAATATCCTCCTGAGTTCTATTGTTATCTGTTTGGACCTCTTCAAGTGCTTTTTGGAGTTCTCCTATCTTCTCTTTTCCATAAGGTGGATTACTTGTAACATGTATCAATCTGTCACTGCTTGATACGAAGTGGCCAATAGGTTGAACGCAACGATGGTCGTGGCTATCCCGATGTTGTTGATTTAAAACTTGTGATTGTCTAATTGTGTATTAATTATTACTAGATCTCGATCCGCGCAATCGCGCGGGTTTTTGTTTTCATTTATTTTTATATAAATATTTTGTTTTCAATTCTAAATTGGTATATATTATAATATATATATGTCTATCATTTTTTTAATTTTTTCATGGAATAGATTGTTTCAAATTTTCACATGTATTTGTATCTTTTTTATATATATATACTAGGTGTCTTCCTGCACCATGTGCAGTTAAAAATTTAAAATATTTTTAACAGATAAATAGAAATTATATTTTAAAATAAAATTTTATTAATATTGTAAATTTTCTTCTTCGTATCAATATTTTAATATAAATTTGATTTAATTAAACATAAAAATTATATTTAAGAATATGCATGTATATATTTGAAATTATAATCTTAGATAGATTTTTCTATCTATTTATTTTAATTAAATATATTAAATAAATTTGTAAAAGTTGCATAATTACCAAAAATTAAAATTAAACAATATTTATAAAATTTGTAGATATATAAGAAAATAATGATTTTACGATTAAATTTTTATAATTTTCTAAAAAAATCGTATACATTTTTGAAAGTTTAGTAATAAAATTGTATAATATAAAAATATATAATTAAATTATATTTCGAAATTTATAATGTCATATTTGAATATATTTATTTTAATGATGATTTATGAGTAATTGCCATATTCTAAATTTTTTTCCAAAAATATAAATTGACATTAAATGTAATATATGAGTTATTACCATATTTTAAAAAGTTTACCAAAAATATAAATTAACATTAAATGCAATTGTCCATGTCATATTAAGCTATAATACATGTCATCAATTTCAGTAGCCATGTCATATTTGTTTTGTGAAATTGATTGTAGAAAGGACATGTGCCAAAATCACGTTGTAAATATAGTCTAGGGGATATTTTCGGATTATTGAAATCGTAACTATATATATAAAGATTAGTAAAACATTATTGTATTGTCATATTCAAAGATATTGTAACATTTCACAAATTTAGAAAGTTTTTAAAAAATTAAACTTTTTCGCTTCATAGATTTTTATTATCGAGTAAATAATTAAACATTTAGTTTTTGTTTAATTTTTAAAATAAACTATATAGTTTAAAATTTGTTTTCATTGGTTTAAGGTAGTAAAGGTTAATCATTGTTAGATAATATGGTTTTTTTTATTTAAAAAAAATCTTTATAATTTTAAAAGTTAACATCGACAAATATTTAAATATTTAACATATGGATGTATAGTATTACAACATTAAATTATATCTATTTAATTTATACTAACTATAAATCCAATGGATCATCTATTGTTTAAATCCATTTATTTGATAGCCCAATAAAAATTTATGATAGACCCAAAATTTAAATGATAAGATTAGAGATTAAATGTAACATGACTTTCTAGAAATATGTCCATTAGATCCATTTTTTAAAAAATCACACATGAATAAGGTTGTGACTTCTGTTTTAATATATAAGATAAGTTTGTTACTCATAAGGTAGCTCTGAACAACATAGAGGGTGGGTCTAAATATGTGTTGCAAGCTCTGCATCTTGTTTATGTTTGCCATTTAAAAGTATACATTTGTCTGTAACCGTAACCGTTTTATAAGCAATGCAAGTGTTGATAAGGTTGCCATTCTATCCAAGGGTCCATGACTTCTGACATTACCAATCCACGTGATGTAAATGTTTTGTTCTGAAATTGTTTTGCATTATTAATTGGAAAACAACCTTCACATTGAGTTTTAAAAGAGAATTAGATTTAAACGATCAAGCTTTAAAAGATGTTAAATAAGAGGAATAGATTTAAACGAATTTGAAACTATTCTTTATTATTAGCTGAAACAAGAACCATCACATTGAGTTTAAAAAAAAAAAGGAAATAGATTTAAAGGAAAATGAAAGATGCTGAAGCATTATTTGATAAGGAGAAGACGTGGTTGTATAAGTCCTCATACTGGACTCACTCCACACGTGCTTCCTTCGGGTCCTTCTCATCCAAAGCACCTGGTTCTTTGGCTGATGCTGAACGTCCGGCAAGTGAACCATCAGATGTAGTTGTCGCTTGTCCATTGTTGCAAATGTTATCAACTTTACCATCTGATCATGGTGTCACAACTTCAGGCTGTGCTGCTTCGGGGACCTGTGCACCTTCTTATTAATAAGGCAACAAAGACAGAGATTATATACTTTAGATAGCAGTAAATTCACATTAAGAAAAGAGACTAACCTTTACAACGAAGGCTGGCATAGGTGCAAGCTCTCGCTCTGGGAAAATGCGAGAGATGGTGAAGGTTTGGTGCTTTGCTGTAAAATTGAAGTCCTTTAGTTTGAGTTAACTACGTTTCACAAAAGCCACAATACTAAGCAAATAACACAAAAAAGGAAGTTTCAAAAATCAGAAGCTAGAGTGCGAAACTAAAATAAAAGCTTCATATCATCATCACAAAAGAAAGTAATGACAGTCTGCAATAAGTTTTAGTTGCATAGTAAGCAGACACAAAAGTGAGCACATTTCTTCTCGTTCTTGTAATTGACTACAAAGCAGAACAACAAACTGATACGACCAATTGTGATCGGCTGATTGGTCACCAAAGTCTTGTGGTTCGTATAGCCAGACAATAAATTAGATATAGTCTAAAGTTAATAAAAAAAGCCTGAAAATGAAGCTTTTATTTTAGTTTTGTGATCGGCTGATTGGTCACCAAAGTCTTGTGGTTCGTATAGCCAGACAATAAATTAGATATAGTCTAAAGTTAATAAAAAAAGCCTGAAAATGAAGCTTTTATTTTAGTTTTGTGATCGGCTGATTGGTCACCAAAGTCTTGTGGTTCGTATAGCCAGACAATAAATTAGATATAGTCTAAAGTTAATAAAAAAAGCCTGAAAATTAGACAACGAATTAGGTTCGGTCAAAATCCACACCAAAAGAAGCATTTAAGCGCATGAATCTTACCAAACAAAACTCATCAGAAACATTGTGAGAGGAAAAACTTATTGTGAGCCCTAGGTTATTGCAGAAGAATTCTTAGACGCGTGAAAGGGGACGTTTGATTTGAATTTTGTTATAACTATTATTGTAGCTTAAGGCTTGTTAGTGGTTGTTTGAGTAGCTTTAGGGATTCATATGAGGGGAACTGAGGAAGTTGAATAGTGATTCGTCTTTTTATTGGCTTTGATCTAAAGAAAAGGTTGAGACGTTACGGTGAGGTCATCGGCGTTGGGAAAATCGACAGCTAACATACGAAAGGAGAAGTGAGAAGGTGAAGAAACCTTAATACTTCAATGGGATTGATAAAACGAAAAGATGGAACAAAAATTCCAGTCCAAAGAAGCCCACAAAATCAGAAACCCAAACACAATTCGAAACCAGCCCGGTTACAAAACGAAGCGTTCATATAAATGATGGGACAGGTGTCATCATTCCTCCGTCGAGAGAAAAAAGTCTACTTTATTTATTAAGATTCGTGGACCCTGCCCTGTTTGATCCACCTCGGGGCGAGTGCAGATCGATTGATTTGAAAAAATTGAATTACGGATGCAAGTTAAGGCAATGAGGGATGGCTGCAGATTGGTTGAATTCAAACCGCATATATCCACCAATTCACAATTTCTTTTATTTTTTAAATTCTTTCGAAAAAATTCAAATTTCTTTATAAAACAATTAAAATTTTACTAATACATATAAAATTTTAATTTTAAATATATTATTTATATGATAATTTTAGAAAACTAAATAATAATTATTTTTATTATTATAATTATTATCTGTGGATTTCACGGGTCATCCAGAAAATGAAGCAACCTACAACGACACTAAATACGATTCATTGACAAGCTGGTACACAATCGGATCTCGTCTCTCACTCGTTGTGGAAGAAGAAATTAGTTTGACAAAGATAGGATAGCTTCGTTTGGAACAAGAGAGACTTAGCATGTTTATTGCAATAACCTCTAAGTGGGTTCTTACGCAATATTTTAGTATTAAAATTAAGTTAAGAAACACCTAATATTAATCCTCCATTGGTAGTTTCTTAAGTTAAAGGTTCTTAAAAAAAATTATTAAACATTTTTTTATTGAAGCTAAATTTTATTTATTACATAAAATATAGTTAAAGATAATATTTTAAACATAGATTTTAAAATAAAAACATAAAAAACATAAAAAAACAAAGATTACTAAAATAATCGATAATAATTTAAAAGAGGCATCGAAGCTCAGTTGTTGTCTTGATCACATCCAAATTTAGACTACATATGTTCAATCAAATCAGCTTTCAGTTGTTGATGCATTTGTCTATCACGAATTCTAGTTCGAACACCCATCATATTGGCGATATTTGTAGGGATATCTGTTGAATACGTGAGATCGACATGTGAACTTCCGTTGCCTTCTCCTTGTTCTAATTCTGAAACATCAAATTGAGTGTATTCATCTCATTTGTCTTCTACTATCATATTATGGAGTATGATACATGCTCTCATAATATTCTCAATCTTGATTTTATCCCCAAAAAAGTGCTGAATTTTTAACAAGGGCAAATCGAGCTTGCAATACTCCGAAAGCACGCTCGACATCTTTTCGGACAGCTTCTTGACGTTGAGCAGATAAAACTGCTTTTGGGCTTTGTGGAATTGGAATAGATTGGATAAAAGTTGTCCATTTCAGATAAATACCATCAGTGAGATAGTAAGCTAAATGACACTCTCTTCCGTTGACCGAGAAATTAACTTGCGGAGCTTGACCATTTATTATGTCATCAAAAATACGTGAGCGATCAAGAACATTGAGATCATTTAAGGTACCTGGAGGTCCGAAAAACGCATGACATATCTAGAGATCATATGAAGCAACCGCCTCTAAAACGATTGTGGGTTTTCCCAAACCACGAGAATATTTACCTTTCCAAGCGGTGGGACAATTCTTCAACTCCCAATGCATACAATCAATGCTTCCTATCACCCCGGAAAATCCACTAACCTCTCCAATATGAAGTAGACGGTGAAGATCATCCGGTGTTGGTCTTCTTAGGTACTCATCACTGAACAGATTTATTATTGCTTCCACAAAATTTTCCGCACATAAACGAGTAGTAGTTGCACCGAGCCTGAGGTATTCATCGACCGTATCAAGCGCAGAACCATATGCCAACACACGAATAGCTGCTGTACACTTTTGAAGTGCAGAGAGACCGAGCCTTCCGAGACCGTCTTTCTTTTTACGAAAGAATTCAACTTCATTGGAGAAGCGATCAACAATATGCATGAACAATGGCTTATTCATTCTAAATCATCGTCGGAATAGATTTTCAGAATATGTTGGAGTGTCACTGAAAAATCATTCCATAAACGTATATGGCCTTCTTCACGATTGCCTTCGATGAAAACTCTGTTTTTCCTTGTCTTCCTTTCATCTTCTTGATCATTGATCAGATTCTCGAATGTTTGATCAAACAGTTGATCAAAATATTGGTCGAAAGATTCATCAAATGATCCCTCGAAATTGTTATGAGAAGAAGATGCCATGAGATGACAAGATTTTTTTTTTTTTATCAAAGAGATGAAAATTGTTTGAGATTCTTGTTTTCTGTTATCAAAGAGATGAAAATTGTTTGAGATTCTTGTTTGAGATGATAAGAATTGTTTTAGATGGAGAATGGAGAGCGTTCTTTTGAAAGAGAATGGTAAGAATGTTGAGAATGGTGACAAAGTGTCTCTAGTGAAAGAAAATGGTGAGAATGCAACACAATTTATAAGTGTGTGTGATGCAAGACAAAGTGTCTCTCGTGAAAGACAATGTGTGTCTCTCTTGTCTTTTTAATTACAAGACAGTGTCTTTCGTGACACAACCATAAAATATTACAATTTCTCTTGACACACATCCATACAACATTACAAACGCCATAGCACAATACAATATCTCGTGACTTCGTCCGTGAGTCTTCCACAACTCTAGTGACTTCGTTCGTGAGTCTTCCACTCATGTTCTAACCCAAGTTTATTGTCCTCACCTGCACAAGAGAATAAGCACTACATTATAAGTTATGACTTTGCACGATGGATGATAAAACATGACATACAAGCAGAGCAATAACCATGAGCACTACATTAAACCTACACGAGCTACATTATACAATAGAAATATCTAATGGTTCACACAAATTTGAACTTAAATACTGATGGAACAGAGAACAAGGGTTTTGAAAATTACTTGAACAAGAACAACAAACACAAACACGGAGAACAAGAACAAAGGAACTCAAGCAGACGATCCAAACATAAACTTAAACAGACGACACAAACATATACATAAACAGCCAACAAGTCATTTATCAGCTTCTTCTTTAAAGCTTCTTCACACTCAGACAATGGCTCTCTTTTGGCAATAAGACTGCCAAGCAGAGACATCTTGGACAGCCTTTCTTTCATGGCCATATCCTGCTGTTTAATATACCATATTGTCTGAAACTCAGACAGCCCCTTCCCCTCTATCGTCTTCTTACGACGTGCCTTAGATGCCTTAACACGAGGGGGACGAGTGTTGCCTTCATCAGCTTCAGAAGTCTTGCTTTCTGACAAGTGAGAGGCTGATGATTGTGCATCATCGTCCAACTTCCTCTTTTTGAGATTCCATCATGTTTCGAGCTTGAAAGATCACACTACTTCTGGTCATTGCGCAGCTCCATCCACACATGCTCAAGGTTGAACTTCTTTTTATTGTTGTTGCAGAAGATCTCATGCACTTTTTTGAGAACATCAGTCTCATTTTGTCTGTTGGTCTTCTCCCTGGTTGCAGCCTCATACGAACCACATAATTTGCACGCGACGTCGTTGATCTTCTGCCACCGCTGCTTACAGTGCATCGGCTCTCTCCGTTCACACTCTGTAACCTTCTGGCTTGCCGCAAAGTAGGCTGCTATTCTTTTTCAGAAAGCACTTGATCTTTGCTCATTACCCACGACTGGATCTTTTCTCGTGTTTAACCATGAGCTAATGAGCAAAATGTCATCTGAGGGTGTCAATTTCATGCGTTCTCTGCGCACTACAGGACTCTCTGCATCCAGGATCTGTTGAGTTCCAAATATAGGAACTTCTGATGAACCAAAAACACTTTGTTGACTTTGAAGAAGATCAACAAAATTTGACCCACTCGTATATGGATAATCCATATCTGAATGTGTGAAAGATGATAGAAAGAGAAGAACAAGAGGAAGGAAGGTGTTTAGATGGAAGAGAAGATCGGAGAGAAGGTGTTTATGATAAGGAACAGAAGGAGCAATGTGTTTAATATAGGGAAGATGATTTGGCATATATCTAAACACATTCATCACAACTGAGACAATTCATCACAGTAAGAGAAGAATGATTTGACATATATCTAACAACCATCAACTTTCATCACAACGCAGCACATAGACTAGACATATATCTAAACTCCAACCATAATTTCTATTTATTACTAACACAACCATCACTAACCTAAACATTTATTACACCATCGACTTAAATTCAAACAAGAATTACAAGACTTAAATCAATCTAACAGATCAAAGAGAAATTTGGATTTACCTCGGAACATGAGCAGAGGAGCTTGTACATGTAAAGAACGTGAGCAGAGCAGCTTGTCCTCTCCTCAGAACCATTGTTCCTTCAAAGCTTTTTTTTTTCACCATCCAATAACAATGTCAGTAACTAAACGCAAAACCCATTTGAAAAAAAAAATCAAAATGTTCCTTCTGAATTAGCCTTACGTGATTGTTTCTCCACGATCGGTACCATTGAAGTTCTTCCTTGTGAAGAAAGAAAGAATCTCTCCAGGAACTTGCTTCGGTTCCTTCTTGATCACTTCGCTAAGAACGAACGTATTTCTCACTATCTGAAACAAAAGTCTCAACCTTTAGAATCGAGCTTAAGAAATTTTAGGAATCGCAAACAAAAGTTTCAAAAGTCTCAACCTATAGAATGATGAAAAAGTTTCAAAAAGTTTGCGATTCTTCACCATTGAGAAATTAAAAAAATTATTGAGTTCACCTTTAGAATCGAGCTTAAGAAATTAGGAATCGCAAACAAAAGTCTCAAAAGTCTCAACACGAAGGACCAAAATCAAAGACATGCAAATATGAGAAATTAAAAAAAAATTGAGTTTTCACCTTTCAATTGCAATCAGCAGCAACAGCTGCTTTTCATCGTCAGGGAGAGCCACAAATTTTATCCGTCGACGATAGCCACCGTCATTCTTCGAGGATAGCCACCGAGATTAGTCGAGGGGAGCCAGCGAGAATCGGCGAGGAGAGCCACCGATGAGAAGAATCGACGACGAGAGCCACCGATGAGAAGAATCGACGATGAAAACCACCTATGAGATTCATCCTCCATGCGATCGCATCTTTCCTTCCTTCGTAGAAGAGAGAAAGAACAAGAAACACAATCGACTTTTCTTTTCTCTCAAAACCCCTTTCCTCTCTCCTATCGACAAGCGTCCCACAAAAGTCGGATCTTCCATACCTTAGTTAAGACTCGCCTCTTAACTAAATCCTTATTTTCCAATTAATTTAAATGTTCATTACACTAAGAGCTTGTCTTTAAGATGCAATAATCATGCTCTTAGGAAGATTTCTTTCAGTTTCAACGCATTTTTTCCTATGTTAAACAATAAGATCAAGGACATTGTACAAAAGTTTTTGGAGGCGAATAAATTTAACATTTTTTTAAAAAATGTATATACTTTTTCTAGTTTATTTTATGATTTCTACTGTATTCCTATATGCTAAAAGAAATGCGTATGAGTCTATGATTTGGAATCTGTCTTCCTTTCGAGTTCAGTAACTTTGAAAAAATAAAAAGTTCAGAAACTTGCTTCAAATAATCACATATCATAGGTTTGCATTCGTTGAAGATATAAGATTAAACATTTGCTTGCAAATGTTCTACGCAATTAGAAGATTAGAAGATGTAAGTTTGTTGGCTTCTTATTCATTTAGCATTTGTAAGAAAGGGCATTGTTAAAGTTTGACAAGTGAAAATAGTTTGCATGCCATCTACGTTATGAGCGAAATTTGAGGCTCCATAATTCTGTTGCATCTTCTCCTCCAATCATCTTCAAAACCATAGACAGACTGATCCGGAACATTCTCCTTGCAAGGAAGAACTTCAAGTCATTCAAGAACCTTATGCAAGTGTGGCTAAAGCACTCATAGTTAGTGGTTGTTTGCTCTGTTTAGCTTTCAACTAGTCTAGTCTCTTTCGTTGTTTATTAATCTTTTTTTTGGCAACGTATGACTAATCCGCCTTCTTTTTGGTACATGTACAAACTCTTTCATTTTTAATGATATTCACATACTTATAAAAAAAAAAATTGCATGACATATGGCCCATAATTCACAAACGAAAACTATGGTCGAGATATTGTGCCATATGTAATATAGCTGAGGTTTGTCCATTTGAGATTCTCTTATATATCTTATATCCGTATCTCAAATCCATCTAAGCCAATAATTGTGTTTATAAAAACCTAATTATGTAGATCTTTGTTTTCTACAACAAAACAAGCTACTCATAAACATTTTAAACGTAAACTGACGCATTTTTAGCAGAACATGCATTGAGTCTATGCTATTTTACGGTGCATAAAACTTTATATTATAACCGAACCAACATAACATATCAGGTACATGTCATAAAATCACTCATTGATAGTGACACAGACTTATTTTATGTAAATTACACAAAACTAACCACCAGAGAGTTTGCGCATAAGTTAACAAGGGAAGTAGCAAATACACTTGTGAGCTGGGAAGACATAGTTGCAAGATCCATGTCGTGCTTTCTCAAGGTTAATGCACTGATTCTTGCATGCGTTATTGTTTCCACAGACTCCTGACCATGTCCCACTTGGCCTCTCGCACAACTTCTGTGCTTCCACCATTGTTGGTGCTTCTGTAGATACATATATCTCACGAGGTTAATTATCAAACTATTATGAAAAAGAAAAAAAAGATACAAATCTAAAATTTTCATGCGTGTGATTAGACAGATCATTACTCACCGAGAGCAGCGAAAAGAACAAGAGCAGCAAAAAGTAGGGCAATGATGGAAGCAAACTTAGCCATGATCACTAGTAATACTTTAGTTTTCAATGTATATATGTGTGTGAAGTGTGAAGAAATAAGCTTACGATCAACCTCTATTTATAGTAGAGAAAACTGATGAGTATGTTATCCACTTATGGTGCATCTTATGGTTAAGTGTATAACCCCACAAAATAATCCAATACCGTCTTCTAGTATACAATGCCAACACGCAAAGTAATTCATGCATGATAGACGATAAGATGTTGACAAAATCATAAACAGTGTGCTGATCGTGTCTCGTTTCACTAAACTGTTCATTTGCAATTTGACTCGGTGGCTAAAACGACTGTTCACACAGCCGGCTTATTTGACTTGGTCAAGAAGTTATATATCTTCACCAAAACCTAGGTTACACAGGTGGTAGTGATATCATATGTCACGACCACATGTTTAATTTGAACCTGGAAACTTTTTTGTTATTGCATCTTACAATCACCAAACAAAAATCAAAATGCAGAGAGTTACATAGTGGATCTGCAAAAACTTGCTAGAGGGTGCCGGCTAACAAATTTCGATATGTTGTGTTAATTATTTCAAATCAGTATTATTTTGTTTCTTGTACAGTAATTTTTTTCATAAAATCTCAAGCACATATAGTGTAATATGTAACTTTTGTAGCTCCCACCCGTAATTAAACCCAAACTTTGGTGAGGAAACTAGATTTAAAAGAAAAATAACATATAAAACTAATTGAAAGAGAAATTGTTTTCAACTTCATCGCCTTGTCCACAAACTTTGATAATAAAAGCCACGTATCAACAGCTTGCTTCGTTGCCTTACTAAGAGAGCCCCAGCACATAAAATTAAGTAGCAAACTCAGAAGCCACAAACATATTGGTTAACTCTAACTAAACCAAGAATGCTCCGAACCGGTTCTGTAGAGATACTAGCTACTTACGAACTTGGTTGCTGCCACAAATAGAAAAAAAAATCCACATGGGTTTTAGTGTTAACTTTTGTAGCTCCCACTTGATGCTTTTTAACCAAAATGTGATTTGAAACCTTTAGATACACGAGAATAATTAATCTGAAACACGGTATAAATTGATAACACTAAAACACAAAATCACATTCCACATGCACTCAACATTAACAAGAACAACAGTCAAATGCTAAAACACAACGTACATGTCACAAAATGACTAGAATACATTCGTTTTGTGTATTAGCGTGTCTTTATCTGATCTCTAACAATGATTACATATCTACAACTGCAAATGATAGATTCGAACCGGGTCGAATTGATGAAAACAGTTCGCTTATAGATCGATCCAAAAATGAACCGATTGTCTATAATGCATGTGTAACATCGTTCTATTTCCCCCACCTAAGAGTGGGACTAATCCAAGAATGGGATTGTCAGATCACGTCCTCTTGGAAAAACTTATGGTCATTTCTTCATTTCCATCTTTTCATCCATGTAGTTTATTTTGACTGTACCTTTCAAACGAACCATAATATTATTATCGTTTTTGTGTAAATCGTTTTTCCAACATTTAAAGTTTTGAATCAAATAGTAAAATTTAAAATAATATAAAATCGCGTATTCCAAATTTTTTTGTTTTTTTTTTGCTAAATATTCATAATTTAATTATAATCAGCATTTTTTTCTATATTGAACCTTGAGAATAATTTTAATGCTTACAAATCCGCAAAAATAAGCTTCAAAAGATATATTTTAATATAGTAAAAAATTGAGACCCAATTTGATATGTTGTCTTCATCTTCCATTCATAATTTTTTGGTAAGAAAAAGGAAATATATTCCAAAATCTAATTATATATTTTTTTTTACTCTGATCAAATCAGTTACAAAGATAAGCCTTGGCTTGTTTGATAAAATAAAATGGGAACGAACATCCACCCTCTCTATGTATAGAACATTTACCATATGACGATGAGAGATGCGTACAGCAGTTGATCGCTGAAGACTGAAGTGATGAATTTTTGCATGGACTTGTTGGAAGAGAAACGTGCGGAAAGAGAAATGATAATACTACGGTGGATCGTTTGCTTTCTCTCCAAGAAACTCAAGTTAATCATTATCTTGAAATTTTGGAGGCTATAAAAAATTGGGAAATCTGTTTTTTTAGAGCAAAAAAATGGTAACTATGTCCCTTTAGACTAATCTATAATACTTTATGTCATATTAGACTAATTTTTTCCAAAATGGCAGTAATGCTCTTAAAATTGTAATTTTTTTAAAAGATAAATATTGAGTTCGACAAGGGGGATCGATCGATCCCACTTTACAAGGTACAGTGGATCGATCGATCCCGATCATTATTCAGAAAAAAAAACGCGAAATATATACTGATCGACCTGGTCCATTTCACTCGATCGGCGAAGGTCGATTTACACGGATCGACCGATCTGTAAGGATAGATCGATCGATCCCGAGCCCAGGAAAGAATCCCAAATCGGATTTTTTGGTTTTGTATGATTATATCCGGATTGATCCCCACTTGATTTGAACCGACCAAGCATGATTTCAACTCTTTAAACTCGATTTCTCTGGGACGAAACCCATAATTTCCCATTCACGAACAAAGGGGGAGAAAATCAAATTCTCACCCAAGTTCATTAACCCTAACTCACTCAATTTCATTCTGATTTGGACGATTATTTGACCTAACCCATACGATTTCGTGAGCTTTTTACGAATCTATCACTCTTTAGTTCGTTCTGCAAAGGTATGAAACTCTATCTCCACTTCTTTTTAGAGTTTGAAAATAGAAAGGTAAA
>NC_027749.1:23933018-23934806 GCF_000695525.1 Brassica oleracea var. oleracea | reverse complement strand
AAGCATCTCCACATCACTCCGTACAATGTTTCCTATGTACCTATGAGTGGTCTTAACCGACTTCAATGTCATTGTGGTGTGTACACTATAAAACACATCGAATGCCACGTGCTTGGGTTGGACATATCTATGGTGAGTGATGAGAACATCTGGGGAGCTCGGATAAAGATTATGTGGGATCTATGGGAAGCAGCTAATGATCTAGAACTGATTGAGAGAATGTCAAAGTATGAGCCTGTTAAGTGTAGTAAGCCTCCCGAGTATGTTGAGATTGATGATTTATGATTTATTGTTGGTTATGCTTTTTTAAACTTATTTTGTAATGATTTTAGGAGTTTATGTTATAATGGTATTTTTTCTATATACAGTACTTGAGTTTACAAAATGAAAGACAACATTATCAATTGAGAAACCAAAAAGTTCACTAAACTCAAAAAAGAATTACAAATCCGGTCAGCCTAAATAGATCGATCGATTGAAATAAGCTGGTCGAACCGGAAAGATCGATCTATATGGATCAATCGTTCTGTGTAGGACCATATCGATCCAGACAGTCGATCCTGAGCATTATGCAGAACAAACAAAAAACGCGCAGCATATTTTGATCGACCTGTTCCAGTACGCTCGTTCGGCAAAGCTCGATCTCGTACAGATCGATCGATCCGTACGTCGGATCGATCGATCCCGCACCCAGATAAGTCTCTCAAATCGATTTCCTGAGCATTATGTAGAACAAACAAAAAACGCGCAGCATATTTTGATCGACCTGTTCCAGTATGCTCGTTCGGCAAAGCTCGATCGCGTAAAGATCGATCGATCCGTATGTCGGATCGATCGATCCCGCACCCAGATAAGTCTCTCAAATCGATTTTATGGTTTTCATCGGTTAAATCCAGTTTAATACCCACTTAATTTGAACCCGACTTAAACGATTTTATGAACCCTCACTTTTATCTCTATTTATCTCCTTCACTTTTATCTCCTTCCCCAATTTTTTTTGAGAGAATGGGATCAAACCCAACTTCATAAACCCTATCTCTCTCGATTGAACTTCGATTTGGACGATTCTTGAGCCTAACCCATACGATTTTGTGAGCTAATTCTGAATCTACCACTCTTTCGGTCGATCTGTAAAGGTATGAAATTCTATCTCCACTTTTATAGTTCGAAATTGAAATAGAAAAAAGTGAAATTTTAGTGTTTTTAAGTCGTTTTGGCTTAAATCGTGTGTTAGGGTGATGATTAGTGACAATTTTCCATATAGCTCTTGCCTTAATTCGTATTTTTAAGTTTGATTTAAGAAATTAGGGTTACTTCTTAAATTTTTTTTTTTTTGAAAATCTAGAATTAATAGAGTGAGATTGCTGATGCTATAATGTTAGTTGTTGAGTTGCATAGGTGTTGAATCATTGTCCATGCCAATTAACTCAGTTTTATCTTTGAGAACTCATTTGTTAAGGGTTGTGTGCAGAAAATGGTGAAAAAAGGAGCGCCGAAAAAAACCAAGGAAGCAGCACCGGCGGCAACACAGACACGTGACACAACAGCTGCTTCGACCTCAGCGCAGCCCGAAAGTGGTGAGCCTCGGGAAGCAGCCCCTTGGCCTCGTGACCCATTGACTCCATTCTCTAAACTCCCTACAATTCATAACCGACATATCTCAAGTAAGAAGGAGCTGAGAGAACTTGCATCCTACACAAACCGCGATTACTATGCTGGTTGGAGTGATTACCACTGCATTCTCTACAATGGTTTGCAGCGGATGAGATTGAAACCAACAAAGTTCAT
>NC_027749.1:23916806-23931295 GCF_000695525.1 Brassica oleracea var. oleracea | reverse complement strand
TGTATCCATGAAATTGACATCTAGCCCACTTTTTGACATCTGCTTCCATAAGATAATTTCCAATTGCTGGACTGATATTGCAAACATGAGCAAACGTCTTCTTGAAATCAACCACTCTATAAGCCTTTGAAGCCTTAGAAATCAACCCAGCTAATCCCTTCCCCTTGAAATACGATATCACATTATTCAACAAATGATGAATACAAATACCATGTCTCGTTAGCGGATACACTTTCTCCAATGCCTTCGCTATTGACACTTGTCTATCCGAAATAAAAGCCAAACCATTATCATCAGCAACAACAACTTTTAATTGTCTCATAAACCATTCCCAAGACTGTTCATTCTCAGAGTCTACTATCCCAAATGCAATAGGATATAAATTTGAATTTCCATCTATAGCAGTTGCAACCAGTAGCACCCCTTTGAATTTACTCTTCAAGAATGTTCCATCGACAACAATGACACGCCTCATGACTGTGTTAAAGCCTCTGATCGATTGACCAAACGCTATAAACAGATATCGAAATCTACCATCGACGTCAGTCTTGTAAGAGGAATGTGTACCCGGATTGTCCTCTCGCAGCATGTGCAAGTATTTTGGTATTTTCCCATAACTTTCCTCTGGAATACCTCTAACAGCGTTGACTGCATATTCACGGGAATCCCATGCTAAAGAATCAGAGATCTCACATCCATAATCATTACGCATAATCTGAACAATATCTTTCGCTTTAGGCCCTTCCTTGATACCTTCATATTTATGCATTAGCAGACTGCCTATCGTTTTCGCTGAAGCTGTCTTTCCGGCACTGGTTTTGTTTGAAGGTGCGCAGGAATGTACACCGACATACTTCTTAATAATAAAATATGTGGAGCCCTTCAAACACTCAGCTCGAGCACCCCAAAAGCACACCTTATCAGCGCATCTAATACACCAAACTGATTTATTGGAGTTGGTAACTGTGTAGTGAAAGTTATGCTTCATTGCACATAACTCAAACCTCGCTTTCAAAACTGTTTTGTTGAGGAAAAGATCTCCCGTCTTAACCAATTCCACCACCTGACTCTTTGCCAATTTTTCTCTGTTTTCTTTTTCAGAATTGATCTTGTCAGCATCATAATCATCTCCTTCAACCTCGTCTTGCTTCATCTTTCCTTTCTTCTTCTCGTTATGCTTGTCAGCATCATAATCATCTCCATCAACTTCACTTTGCTTCATCTTCCCTTTCCTCTTCTCGTTATGCTTAGCCCCCTTAACAATATTTGAAGCGGTCCCAATGTCACAAGGATTTCGCTCGTTCTCTTCACTAGTACTTGCATCAGTTGGCATCTTATTAAGATCAATGTCGATCTTATTTGGATTTCCTTGCTTTGCTTTATAGCTGACACACAATTGAGTTGACTGATGCTTCTTACAAAACCCTAGAAAATTTTGAACTTGCCTTGAGTTTCCAATGATCACTGGTGGACATTTTGATGAATTGATCAATCCAATAGGAAGGTAACTCAACTCCAAATCAGCATCTGTTTCTTCAAAACCAAAATCCTCTATAACGTTTTTCTGTAACTCTTCCAGAGAAGACTTCAATTCCAAAGCAAGTAACCTTCCCCCTTTCTTTTTATCAACATTAAAACTCCAACCTGAAGATACAACCAATTCCCAAACACCACATGAAGCATAGACATGAATCATGGTAGAAATAATGTGAAAATTTTGTTAGAACATAATCTGAAATTTATAATTTTAACTTTTTTATAACTGGAAAATATACCATTAAGTTCATATAGGTATTTTAACAAATGTTACTATTTTTCCAAATTTTTTTCGTTTCTAAAACTATTTATTAAAATTATTTTCATAAATATTAAAGGGTATTATAGGAAAATATGACACAAAATATAGATTAGTCTAAAGGGATATAGTTACTATTTTTTGCTCTAAAAAAACAGTTTTCCCTAAAACATTTTAGTAAAAAGTTGTACGTATCTTTAAAATAAATTTGAAGATTGTATATGGGAAAAGTCATTTAGATCACTAATTTTCAAATTTGGTTAAAAAAAGTATAAACTTTTTCGTGGACCATTTAAAGCATCAATTTATTTTGACTAACCGTTTGAACCTCTAACATATTTTGACTACGCTATTTTTAAGACATCATTAAAATAGTTAACAAATTGAGTTAACGGGTTAATCTCCATCTCTAGTCTCCATTAAATTCATATTTTAAAACTTAAAAAAAAAAATTTCTCAAGGGAATCAAAACAATGACCAAAAGCTATACTTGTTGCAAAGCTAAACCACTAGACCACTTACAATTTTGTTAACTTGTATAATCCCTAATAATTATTATTATCAAACCTCCAAATCATCTTCTTGCAACCTAAATCCCTAATTGAAAGTTATTTTATACACGCGAACAAGAACACGATGTGCTTCTACTATTTTTTTTCCATTTTCGATAAAAACAATAACAACAAGACTTTGGTTTTGAAAAAAATAGCAAGTCTGATTATTTTTTCTAGCTTGAAGCAGAATGTGGATGCTCTTTGTGGACTGAACGATGCAAAGGCCCATCCGACTACGTTTTGCTTTTACCAAAACATGGGCAACTCACGCCCCCATGGCACGATTTGAAAGTTTTTATATTCCATAAACGATATCGAGGTTATAGATTCAGATTTCAGTTAGGGATTTAGGTTGGGAGAAGACAATTTGGAAATTTGATAATAATAACTATTAAGGATTATACAAATTAATGGAACTGTAAGTGGTTTAGTGGTTTAGCTTTGCAACAATTATAGCTTTTGTCACAGGTTCGATTCCCTTAAACGATTTTTTTTAAATGTCAAAACGAAGTAGTGTGAATTTAACAGAAACTAGAGACAGAGATTAACCTTATTAACTCAACCTATTAACTATTTTCACGACATCCTATAGCTTAGTCAAAATATGTTATAGGTTAAAATGGCTAATCAAATATGTTGATGATTTAAAGGGTCCACAAAAAAGTTCATGATTTTTCAATCAAATTTGAAAATTAGTGATTTAAATGACATTTTTATGTAAATTTTTTTTTATGAAAAAATGGGGGTGACAGACCGATATTTCCCTTGTATAGGCCCTGATCGTTACACAAATGTCAAGAAAAAACATAATCGTAAGTGATTATTAACTAATCGATTTGACCAATCCTCCATGTGGCATCTGAAGCTTGCATGGTTGCAGGACACGATTTTCCATGTGGTACAATGATATTAGTGAACGTATAAGCCATGCACAGAAACCATATTATATTGGAAGTAGACCTCTCCAATATGGTAAAACCGAACCGCACCAAACGAAATCGAACCGAAATAGATAATATGGTGTGGTTTTGGTATATACCATACCATATAAACCGAATGGATATGATTTTATAAAAACCGTAAGATTTGGATATGGTTTAGTTTATAACCGATTAAACCGAATAAACCAAACAAAACCGATCAAAAATAGAAACATGTAAATATGTACATATTTTATAACGTCACATGAAACTCTATTTGTTATATAAGTTATTATTTTGTTAATAATTATTACCATATTTTTTATAATAATAAAGAATCCTAATTTGAAAAACACTTAAAATATAATTTAATAACAATTCATCGCAACTGAAGCTTCTTATTTTCTTAGTCTTCTTCTTTTAATCATTTTGCTTTCTTTTAGCATTGATTAAATTGAAGTGAAGGTTATAAATTTGATAGATAATAACTAGAAAAAAATATTTACAATTTTTTTTTATAACCGAACAGAGTTTCACTCGAAGAAGCATGACTTTGATGAACACCAAATATGGAAGAGTGGAAAAAAATTTTCTTTTGTTTTTTATTTTTATTTTCAAAATTTTGAGCTTCGATTTTAATTCTATATTTGATTATTTCATCTGAAGGTATAAGCATTTTTATTTTTTTTGTTCTTTTCTTTGAAAATAAAATATTTTTTTAATAAATTACTGCTATGACAATATGACTCTAAAATTTATATAATATGATCCCAAACTAAATAATTATGTTTTGGTATAAAACCGAATAAACCAAAAACCGACGGTATATAAACCGAACCAAACCGAAGTAAATATGGATTTAGAGTGGTAGTTATATTTTACTAACCGAAATACCGAAAAACCGAAAAAACCGAACCGAAACCGAACCGATATCCAGATTGAATACCCCTAATTGGAAGAGCTATAAAATTCAAACCAGAAAGGTTTAAAAATGGTATGAACCAAAAGTTAATTTCATTTAAAATCAGACGACAAGGTTGTCCTGGATTTGGTTTAGCGAAACGGCTAGTGATCTAGCTCTGAGATCCTTGGATCAATGTTTAGAATGGAAGAGAGATTGGAAAGGAACATGTTGACATGAAAGAAAGAAGCATGATGCCCCTAGCGATATGTGTAAAGCTCATCTTATTATCTTTATGAAACAGTAGTACGCCGTACATAACAATTTGTGTTATTGAAAACCAACATAAAACATACATGGCAGATGCCATAAAGATCACTAAAAGAGTGACACGGAACTAGTGAATGTAAATAAACACCAAAAGATATAAATAAACACACAAACACCAAATATACCCAAGATTTTTGGTAGATATATTAACAAAGGTAGTAGCAGATACACTTGTGAATTGGAAAGATATAATTGCAAGAACCATGAGCTGCTTTCTCGACGCGGATGCACTGTTTCTTGCACGAACCACTCTTTGTACATAAACCTGACCATGTCTTACTCTGCTTCCTGCAGTACTTTGGTTGTTGTCCTTCCACCATCATCGGTGCTTCTGTATACATATATAAATTATCAAATAATCTGAAAATAAATAAATAAAACCTAACTGCCATGCATATGATAAGGTCAATTACTTACCAAAAGCAGCGAAGAAAACAAGAGCGGCTAAGAGGAGGGTGATGATGGAAGCAAACTTAGCCATGACGTTTTTTACTTCTTTTTTTGTTTTTTTTTTGTTATTTTTCTTTTACGTTGTATAATGAACTTTTATTTATAATGATATGATGGTTAGTTTAATCTTATATCTTCATCCTACAATTAAGTTTAACCCTATAAAGGAAACAAATTCCTATCATCTAGGTCATACAAGGCAATTATTAAGAGAAAATGCTAACCAAGAGATAAAAGCTTGTTTGTGATCGAACACATCGACCTCACATTTTTGTCCCTCTCTCAATCTCTTGGGGATGAACCAATTTTCAGCCTCTCATGTATAATAAACTCTTGTATGTCATCTCCTCCTACTCCATTGGTGACGAATGTTTCACCATATTTTTTCCCAGTTTTAAATTCAAAGTAGATTAATTATTTGCCTTAGTGTACGTGTTTGTTATTACATACACAAAATAAAAATCGATTTGATGAGTTTTAGCAGGGACTTGTTGACAAAAAACATGCGGAAAAGAAAGGGAAATACTATGATCGATTGTTTGCTTTCTCTCCAAGAAACTCAACATGACTATTACACGGATATCGTCATCAAGGGATCCGTAGTCGTAACTCGTAAGTGATTATTAATTAATCGATTTAATCAGCCCCCCCCCCCCCCCCCCTGTAAATTTGGCGTAATTTTATACGATTTTTAATTGTGCCCCTGATAAAAATCTCAAGTTATTAGAGGTATAGACAGTGTGTTATAATTTTGCCCCCGATCAAAACCAATCCTAGATCCGCCCCTGTGCATAATGCATGGTCATGGCCTCATGGGTTATCATGTTCCATGTGGCATAATGATGTTGGTGAACACATGGGCCACGCAAAGAGATCAAAGGTTGATTTCGTTTAGGATTTGATGACTAGCTTGTCATGGGTCTGGTTTATGTCAACGGTTAGTGAACCTGAATTTGGGATCGTTGGTTCAATTTTGGAATCGAAGAGAGTTGGAAATGAAAATGTTGACATTAAAGAAGAAAGCATGATGATGCACCTAACGAGTAACGACATCTAGCAGGACCGGTTTTGGGCATATCTCAGTAAAATGTAGAAAGCCTCTAAAATTTCAGTGCCGACTTTGAATGCAGGTTGTGTGTAAAGCTCGTCCCATTGTCCCAAACATTCTCGGCGCTTCCATTTGAGATTAAAATCGCTGATGTTTTCAGTTGTATTCGAAACTTCATATGTATTTGCTTCATCCCCAGCGTACTTTTCGTTTCTTATTTATAGTTTTTGATTTTTGGTTTTTGGTTTTATTACTAGTAGAAAATGAATTCTCAACCTTTATGTCCAATAATGGCCGTGTAGAGAAAATCAAACAGCAATAAGCGCATAAAAGTGTATATTATTACAGAAAACAAACATAAATATACATGGTACATGCCAAGAAGGTTACTGAAAGAGTGATACAGACTAACTGGATGTAAATAAACACCAAAAATATATACATAAACACACAAGAACCAAAAACAAAAATTGGTGTCCTATTAAAAAGATACAATTACCAATTTAATTTTTAAATAAAAACTAAAAATATTTTTACTAACTTCTATTTCAAAGAAAACTTAAAATTACATATTTCGGTGGCATCAAAACTATGTTTTATTTATTTATAATTTGCTATTATATTTTAATCATAAGAACCTAAATTGATTTAGTATTTTGTTATAATTCTATAAGTTCTATATTTATTTTAAATTTACCTATTTATATATAACTATATTAGTGTATATGATAATAGATAAATAGCTTTTGTAAGTGGGAGTTTAACAAAGTGGAAGTTCTAGCTATGAGCACCAGGACGGATCCAGAAAATAACTTAATGTAGGGCACAATATATAAATTAATTTTTTTGTTAAATATAATTAAATAAATAACATAATTTTTTTACAATTTTAAATATTTATTTTCAATCATATCATAAAAATTTATATACACATAGTATAATAAAAAAAATATTTCTTTTAGTTTTTATTTTTGTTTTAAGTATTGAAAAACAAAAAATAATTTTAAAATTTAATAAATTATGAATTTTATTTTGAAAAGGTAATATTTAAAATTGATTGAAATATAATAAGATTGCTATCATTTTTAAAAAAATACTTTAACATTTGGATTTATATATTATTGTTTAAAGTTTAGTATTTAAGGGGTGGTTGAGTTTATTTTTAATATTTTATAAATGATTTAGTAGAGTTAGTTTAGTCATTTTTCATCACACGTTTAAGGTTTATGAAATTATTCATATTTTAAAAATAAATTTAGAAAGTGATTTCAAGTTTGTGGTAAGATTACATTTTTCTCTTTAGAAAAGTAAATAAAATAGTAATAAAAAAAATAGTTTAGGTAGTAAAATATAAAAAAACACACACCACATGGATTCAAACCTAGGGTGGATGTGGCACACTTTAAACTTCAGGACCATATTAGCTACACAATGTTCTTTGTACATGGTTTCATAAGACATATATATAGAGTAGTATGTGGCACGTGCCTCAGCCACTGGATCCGCCCCATTGAGCACCAAATATTTTGGTAGATTAACATGGGTAGTAGCAGAAACACTTGTGAGCTGGGAATTCATATTTGCAAGAACCATCTCGTGCTTTCTCGAGACGGATGCACTGTTTCCTGCACGCATCACTGTTTGCACAGAGTCCTGACCATGTCCCACTCGGCTTCCTACATAACTTCTGCCCTTCCACCCTTGTTGGTGCTTCTATATTATATATATCATCGTTAATTATCAAATAATCTGTATATAAATAAAATAATTTAATTTGTCATGTATACAGTAAGATCAATTCTTACCAAACCCAGCAAAGAGAATGAGAGCAGCGAAGATGAGGGTGATGATGGAAGCAAACTTAGCCATGATGTTTAAAAAAAAAAAAAACTTTTTTTTAAAGAAATGTATGTGTACCGGGGGATGAATTAAGCCTAAAATGAACCTCTACTTATAATGATAAGAAGGTTACTTTAGTCTTTTTGATTTTCATCCTGCAATAAAGTTTAACCCCACAGAAGAAACACCCTACGATCTTTTAGACCATAGGAAACAATTATTAAGTTGTAAGTTACTAATAATAGACGAAAAAATGAAAAAACCAATGCTTATTGTGGAACTGTTTTATAGAAGAGTCCACATTATTCTTTTTTTTTGTCAAATTTTTTTCGGTCAAATAGAACCACATTATTCTGAACCATCCAACCAGTGTAAAAAAAATATTTCCTCCGTATAAAAATGTACGATGTTCTACATTTTCATCTTGTGTACAAAAAATTGTTTTAAGATATGTTTAATGCATTTTTTTAAACTAAAATATAAATTAAAAAATAAAATTATGATCAGCGAAACTTTATCAATAAAACCAAAATTAAACTAAAACATAAATTAAAAAATAAAATTATGATTGGGGAAACTTTATCGCTAAAACCAAAATATAATAATTAAAAAAATTTATTTATTGTTTGTGTGAAAAACCTTCAATATCATACATTTATATAGGGAGGGATTAGTAAAAATCTTGTACAGCGAATATTTCTATTTTTGTTTTGATTCTCCTATGTGGTAAAGTTCGATTAGAAAAAGAAAAAAAATCACATTACATGGGCGTTAATAAGCTTTATGTTAATGCCTAGATTGCTACGACCATTATACGTATGTCGTTGACAACTCAATAGAACAACCTATAACATTATTTTATCTAACAATGTTTATTAAAGAAGTTATAGACTGATGACATATATGAAGAGAGTTTTTTTCCTCCTTGCGATTCAAGCAAATGACAATAATAGTATCCTTCAAACCTCTTCCACCTCTACACTAATGCAACAAACGTCGGACGCAGTGTAAGAGATGGATTACACCCCTCACAAAGCCCATCGAATAATAGGCTATAATCCAGCAAGTCGGATCGACGTTTGGTCGGCTCAGCGGTTAAACCTATCGGCTTGGCCTTAGAGTACTTTTAGCCGATCGAGTAAGTCGACCAAAAGTGCCCGGCTTGGAGGGACCTTTGTCCAGGCCCGTATACTCGGCCCCTCGCACCAAGGTCTAAAGAGGTACGAAATTAGGGCATCAGGGACAGGAGTCCTATAAAAAGGGAAGGGGAAGCAACAAGAGAGGGACTTTTGGGACCATTGAACAGACTGAGTGACTAGATCTAGGGTTTTAGGCTATCTCTTTGATCTTGTTACTCTTTGATCTTCTCGTCACTAACCCTTCAGATCAAATCTAAATAAAACGTCTTTAGCCATCCCATTTCTGACTTCTTTCATCTTAGTCGACTGAATCCCGTTCAAACAATTGGCGCCCACCGTGGGGCTGACTAAAGTAACGTTCTAGATCTACATGGTTCAAGACGACGCCACCTTCAGCGCTCCAGGCGGAGAACCGACCCCAACGCCCGAAGCCGCGCCACCCATCGCCGCAGATTTTATGAGCTCTATCATGGCTCGACTTGCTCGTCAAGATGAAGTCCAAAAGATGACCAACGACCAATTAGCTGCTTTGGTCACGGCCCTCACACCTCCCGACGGCCAAACAAGCCGTCCTCAGCAGATACGCCGTCGCCTCTTTAACCCCAACCCAACGGCGACCGGAGTCGACCAAATCTCAGACGACTCGGAGCCTAATGAAACCCTTCTCGCCGACCACCCCCCAGTAGGTTCTGATCTGGCGACCATACGCGAGCTCGCTGAGCTCAAACTCAGCTTCCAACAAATGAGCGAGAAGATCCATCAAGTAACCAGCGCGGCCCCGCAAATCGAGAGCGTCCTCGCCGCAACATCACGCACTCCTTTTACTAGCGCTCTGACCAGTGTGCAACTCGGAAAGATAGAGAAGCTGCGCTTACCCGAGTACAAACCCGGCGGAGACCCAGTGGAACACATGACGGCTTTCAACATCGCGATGGCACGGGCTCGACTCCCCGACGAAGAAAGGGACGCAGTCTACTGCCAACTGTTCGTCGAAACTCTCCACGAGCAAGCCCTAACCTGGTTTTCTCAGTTAGAAGAAAACTCCATCGGAAGCTTCTGCGACTTGTCAGCAGCTTTTCTCAAGACTTACATTATGTTCACCAAGCGCAACGCTACCGCCTCTAGCTTGTGGAATCTCAACCAAACCAAAGACCAGAGCCTCCGCGACTACATGGAGAAGTTCAAAGCTGTAGTCTCGAGGATTGAAATTCCAGACTGTATCGCCATCGACGCCCTGCGAAACACGTTGTGGGTTCGTTCTATATTCCGAGAGGATTTAAACCAAAACCCAACTACGTCGCTCCTGGACGCTATCGCGCGATCTGACAATTTCATCCGAATGGAAGAAGATACTAACGCCATTCTCAGCAAAATGAACGCACCCAAAGCGCCAGCGGCTAAAAATGCCAACACGCGACAAGAACCACGCCAGCATGCTCCAATCGACAAAAACGGCCGCAAAGACGGATACATGTATGTCGTCAACGAGAACAACGTGCCAGTTTCAACTCTCGTAATCCGCGGAGAAGGATGAAACAAATGGGTAAGGGAGCTCGACTCGTCCGACAAACCAGTCGACGCCGTTTGCTCGACCCAGACTACAACAACAACAGGTTCAGCGGAAGGACCTTCCAGAACCGTCGATCTCACCAAACACTGCAAGTATCACGATGCCAAAGGGCACGATACGACAGAGTGCAAGTCACTCTATGCGCAATACCTCTCATCCTTAGCAAGTGGCGACTTCAAGTTCGAACCACTAAAGGCAAAGCCGAAGAACAGCAAGAGCTGGAGCAAGAATAAAGAAAGGAGAGCCCAGCGCAAAGCTACAGGCAAAAGTCGACATAGCGAAACTCAACAACGAGATGACGAGGAGGATGCCCCGAAGAGTAATGGCGAGGCAGACTCCTCGGCTGACGAAGAGCAACCAGCTAACCGCAGACGCATCGAGGTCATACTTTCCCAGCAAAACTTGTCGTCGGACGATGAGAACGATGACACACCTGTACTCGAAGATTTGAGAGATGTTTTGAAATGAAAGTTTGAATCCGAAAACAACAACAACTCCACACGCAATGATCTCCAAACAACGCTGAATGCACGGAAGTCGCAGCGTATCTCGGCAGTTGACCCCGATCCCAAAGAACGCCCGAACGGTGACCTTAGGGATAAACTCAACGCAGGAGCATGCAATCTCCGAATCCGCCTCAATCGTTCGAAGCCCACTGACCTCCGGAGGCGTTTGGAGCAAACTAAGATGCCATACTTGGAACCCCCTGGATACACTCAATGCAGGCCATTCCATCTACTTATTACCAGTGCGTCAAGTTCCCCGGTACGGATGAAAGAATCAAAACACTGCGAGGAGATCAAAAGGCTGCTAGGGAACTCCTAGTCGCCACAGTTAAACTCCATCGATCGTCTTTATCGGTTAACTCCGTCACTCATCCAACCTATAAAGTCTGCTCCCAGGAAGGCGAAATTCTCGAGTTACCTATTGACGATACCGATCCAAGCCGGACCGCAAGGATTGGTGCGTACCTATCTGAAGAAATGCAGCGGTCAGTTCTCGACTTTCTCAAGGCAAATGTGCCCACATTCGCGTGGTCCATGTCAGACTTGAAAAGAATTGATCCGGCCATAACAACTCACGAACTAAACGTCGATCCGACAGTCAAGCCTATCCGACAGAAGCGACGCATGCTCGGTCCAGATAGGTCAAAGGCTGTAAACGAAGAGGTCGACCGGTTGCTCGGCGCTCGTTCAATTGCTGAGGTGCACTACCTTGAGTGGTTAGCAAATCCAGTAGTCGTCAAAAAGAAGAACGGGAAGTGGCGCGTCTGCGTCGACTTCACAGACTTAAATAAAGCCTCAAAGGACAGCTATCCTCTTCCCAACATCGACCGTTTAGTCGAGTCCACGGCTGGAAACGAGATGCTCACCTTCATGGACGCTTTCTCTGGGTACAACCAAATCATGATGCACCCCGACGATCGCGAAAAGACGTCATTTATTCGGATAGAGGAACCTACTGCTATAAGGTCATGCCATTCGGTTTGAAGAAGGCGGGAGCAACCTACCAACGGCTTGTGAACAAAATGTTAGCAGACAAGCTGGGCGTCACCATGGAAGTATACATCGACGATATGGTCGCTACACACTGCTGATCACCTCTGTCACTTGAGAGATTGCTTCGAAACTCTCAACAAATACGGCATGAAACTGAACCCAGCAAAGTGCACGTTTGGGGTTTCCTCAGGCAAGTTCCTTGGATACATAGTCACGCAGTGGGGAATCGAAGCCAAACCGAAGCAGATCTCCGCGGTCATGAACCTTCTGAGCCCAAAAAACAGTAGAGAAGTGCAACGGCTTACGGGTAGGATAGCTGCACTCAACCGGTTCATCTCCATATCCACCGAGAAATGCTTGCCCTTCTACAACCTCCTCCGAGGTAACAAAAGGTTTATCTGGGATGAGAAATGTGAGGAGGCATTTATCCAACTCAAGCATTATCTGACAACTCCACCCGTTCTCGCCAAGCCAGACGTCGGCGACGTTCTATGTCTTTACGTCGCAGTATCACAAGCAGCAGTCAGTAGCTTTCTAATAAAAGAGGATCGTGGTGAGCAAAAGCCAATCTTCTACACAAGTAGGCGCATGACCGGACCAGAAACGCGATACCCAACTCTAGAGAAGATGGCACTGGCAGTCGTCGAAGCGGCGAGAAAGCTTCGCCCCTACTTTCAGTCACATTCGGTTAAAGTATTGACCGACCAGCCCCTCCGAACGATACTTTAAAATACAAACATGTCCGGAAGACTAACGAAGTGGGCTATCAAACTCGGCGAGCTTGATATCACTTACAAGAACAGAACTGCAGCGAAATCTTAGGTCCTCGCAGACTTCTTAATCGAATTAGCCCCGGAGTTAGAGCAAGACCTCACGCTCCCAAACCCAAACTGGACACTGCATGTTGACGGATCTTCGACTAACAGGGGCGCAGGTGCTGGAGTTCAACTACAATCCCCGACCGGCGAACTGATCAGGCTGTCTTTTAGCTTAGACTTTCCAGCCTCGAACAACGAAGCAGAATACGAATCTTTGATCGCTGGACTCCGCTTAGCAAAAGCTGTCAAGGCCAACCGCCTAAGCACCTACTGCGACTCGCAGTTAGTCGCCAGTCAGTTTAGCGGCGATTACGACGCCCACAACGATCGGATGGTTGCCTACCTCAAGATAGTACAGGGATTAGCCGCATAGTTCCCAGAGGAGAAAACGTTTGCGTCGATGCCCTTGCAGCCCTTGGAAGCAAGCTTCATGACCAAGTTAAACGAATTATTCCAATACACCGCATTGAGAAGCCGAGCATCGATATCTCGACGGACCCAACCGCCATCATAGCCCCAGTCACCGAAACCGACACTCTCATTACTGATCAGTTCGGCCCCGACTGGCGAACTGAGTTCATCAACTATCTCTCAAAGGGGGAACTTCCAACCGAGAAATTGGCAGCCTGCCGACTAAAAACGCGCAGTGCCCATTATGTCGTCCTAGACAACGAACTCCATCGATGGAGTGCGAGTAAAGTACTACTCAAATGTATCCACGGCGAAGAAACGGTCAGGGTTATGGCCGAAACACACGAAGGCGCTGGAGGAAACCATTCAGGCGGACGAGCATTAGCAATCAAAGTGAGAAGCCTAGGCTTCTTCTGGCCGACGATGAACGCAGATTGCGAGTCCTACGTCAGAAGCTGCGACAAGTGCCAACGGCAAGCACCAAGCATTCATTGTCCAACTGAAATGTTACGAACGACAGTCGCGCCGTACCCGTTCATGCGATGGGCAATGGATATCATAGGACCTCTTCCATGCTCCCGCCAGCGGCGTTTCATTCTCGTCCTCACTGATTACTTCACCAGATGGATCGAAGCTGAAGCCTACGCCCAAGTCACCGACAAAGAAGTCCGTGGGTTCGTCTGGAAAAACATCATCTGCCGCCACGGTCTACCATACGAAATCGTTACTGATAATGGATCACAGTTCATGTCGGGCAACTTCAAGAAGTTTTGCAGCAAGTGGAACATTCGTTTGAGCCCTTCTACCCCTCGTTACCCACAGGGAAACGGCTAAGCGGAATCCTCCAACAAGCTCATCATCGACGGCATTAAGAAACATTTAGACCTGAAAAAGGGTCATTGGGCCGACGAACTCGACGGAGTTCTATGGAGCCACCGCACAACACCATGAGGGTCGACCAAATCGACACCTTTCTCTCTTGCATAAGGTGTCGAGGCTATGGCTCCCGCAGAAGTTAACGTTTCAAGCCTCTGACGATCGAAAATGCCCCAGTATGTCGAACTCAACAAGGAGATGCTGCTTGATGCCCTCGCTGAAATTGAAGAACGACAGGACCAAGCTCTGCTGCGAATCCAAAACTATCAACATCAGATAGAGAGTTACTACAACAAAAAAGGTCCGAGCCAGACCCCTTGAACTCGGCGACTTTGTCAT
>NC_027749.1:23914377-23915879 GCF_000695525.1 Brassica oleracea var. oleracea | reverse complement strand
CGATAAAATAAAAGTACGTCTAGTAATACAACAACAGGGTCTATCAAGACCACAAACACAAAAAGAAAAAAGAAGACACAGATAAAGCGTCAAGGTGCAGAATCTTGACCGACCTCCTCTGGCGCCCCAAGAGCAGAAGGACCGACTGGGTCTTTGGTAGCAGCAACAGTCGGGTCTTCCACCTGAGCAGAAATAGAGACAAGAGAGTCCACAGCAGGAGGCGGAGGAACATCTCTATTCCCGACTTCATCAGGCTTCTCTTCCTCGATGGGCTGCTGCGACGACGTCTCCTCGACTCTATTGTCTTCCTCCTCTTCGCCTTCTCGTCCTTCAGAAGAAGAATCCGAGACAAGGACTGGTTCCTTGATGCCACGTTCCCGGTCTCTTCCTCTCGAACCGGAGTGTTTCCTATCTCAGGTTTGTCCTTCCCGGGGACCTCCTATTCTCTAGACGTTCACCAGGGCCACCTCCCTCCGGGACCCCAACGTGCTCGGCCGGGACCGACGTGACATCGACCAGTGGCTCCTCCGATTGCTCCTCGGTAATTTCGAGCGAGGTGATGAGCTGAGAAACCGTCCCAGGTCCGATCAAATCTACGTTCGATCCATAAGGATCAAACTACGCTCTAAACCTGTCCTCGACGAAACGAGAAGGGAGAACCAGCGGAGTTTTGTCTACCGCGGCGTCTCTTTCTTCGGCTAGCTCGGTCTTCTCCTTCTCTAAGTTCGCGGCCGCTTGCTCCAAATGATTGTTCTCTCGGACGAGCTCTTTCCTCGCTGCTCTGGCAGATTTGAGCTTGCCCTCCAGCTCTTCGAACTTCACTCGAAGAATATCTTTCTCCTCCGCAGCCTTCTCGTTAGCCTTCTTATGCTCCGCCCTAACTCTCTCGATGGCCTTCAACCTCGCTTGGGCAAGCTTCTCCGAAGATCCCAACTGGATCATCGTCTGTTTCAGAGTACTGTCGTACTTCTCAACGAGGAAGTTCATACTCCTGTCACTCTGCAAAACAACAAACACAGACCACGTGAGATGAATGAACCTGACAAATCAAAGAAAGAGATAAAGAGTGAAAGGTAGCGCAGTTACCCGAGCTCTTGAGGAAGCAGCGTCTATGTACTCGTTCTTGAAGTAGAGGTCGTCCAATTGTGGCATCTCCTTCGTCCCACCACGAATTTGGCGCGTCAACTCCGTGCACCTAAGAGGATTAAGGATTAAGGGAGTCATCTCGTTGTAGGAGAACTTGACGCGATCGGGAAACTCGATCTTCCCCCTCCTTACAGTAGAACCTTCTGAACGAGACCCTTTCCTCGCGGACGGATCAGGAACAGACCTCTCACTCACAACAGGATCACTGCCCCGCACTGATACCTTTCTTTCCTCGGGAGGGGTTTCGAGAGAAACGCCACCTCCCGCGACAACTTCGACCAGGCGCGCCTCCGCATCAGAAGGACGCGGCTCCGCCTCGATAGATCTCTTCTTCTTCTTCTTTCTGGGACGATCTT
>NC_027749.1:23913469-23914288 GCF_000695525.1 Brassica oleracea var. oleracea | reverse complement strand
CCTCTCCGTGATCAGCAGAGGAAGTAGCCCCTTCGTAAGGTCTCTTCTTTCCCTCGTTTTCCTTCCTTGCTTCCAAACCCTCAGTGGTTTCGTCGAGAGAAGCGATCTCTTCAAGAGGAAGCTCTTCGGTTGCTTTCCTCCTAGATTTCTTGCTCTTCTTCTTCTTTTTGGGACCCGAAGCAGAAGGCTCTGCCCCAACGTCCTCGTTGACCAAGCCAGGAGCTCCTTTCTTGGAAGCTCGGTCTGCGTCAGAACTGGTCGACCCTTGCACATCGGCAGGAATTGACTTCTTCGAAAGCAATTGCAGCTTCCCCTTCAATAACGCGCTCAGATCCGGTACTCCGTCCATCTTTCTAGCTTTGTCTAGAAGCTTCTGTTGTTTCTGAGTAAAAAGGGACAGACGCGACTTACGGGGCCCGAGTACAACAGGAAGCCTCGACTCCCAATCAACTGTAAAAAATAAAAAGAGACTAAATTGTCAACAGAAACATAGCCCCGGCGCAGATAAGTTGTTGATAAAACTTCTTGGAGAAAGACCGATGAACTCACCTCTAGCAATCCGGGCTTCTTGACGTCTTATCCACTCTCGACTAAGATCAGGCCAACGGAGATGGCTTGAGCACTCTCGAAGAATTTCTCCGGTATGCGAACTGCAAAAATAAGAAACACACTGTTAGAATACTTGAATAATGCATGACGACAACAAACACTGTCTACCAAGCGTTTTGTTCCATAAAACGTGGTAGTTGTTCCATAGAACGTGGTAGTCGTACCCAGGTGGCTCCGAGAAGGCATGCTCGTCAGACTTGATATAAAAAT
>NC_027749.1:23905275-23913390 GCF_000695525.1 Brassica oleracea var. oleracea | reverse complement strand
TTCCATGCGGCTCCGCCTTCGTGAAAGTTAACTCTTCAAATACTCTCACACTCATCGAAACGTCTATCTCCGCTGCCATCACCATCAGCATAACCGCAATGCGCAACGACCCGTTAGGCAACTGACAGATTGCGATGTCCTGACGAAATGCGTAAGAAGTGATCAGTCGGGGAATCGGAAACCAGAGCTCCGTACGGTCTCCAAAATAGGATTCGTAGACACACTGATAGCCAATCGGAGGCGACCAAGGACGTTGTCCCTTGGAAGGAATGATGTATGTAACGCCGGCCCCTCCACTTCGCCTCAACAAATCCCTCACCGTCTTGTGAGAGGAGCAAGAATCGAAGACATTCCCCCATGACTGAGCCCGCGGATCACGAAGCAATTCAGGCGGGAGTGGACAGAGCTCCTCGAAGATCCCGCCAGGATGGTAGATCGTGGGACGGCAGTCTATCTGGTCGAAAGGAACCTCCCGACTAGCTCATCTCAAAGGTCTTGAGGCTTGGCTAGACGCTTAAGAGCCGCTACCGCTCACGTCACTGCTCCCGACTTCAATGCGACCCGCACATTCATCACGGATCATCCTATGAGCATCAGTAACCAGAAGGCGTTGAGATAGGGTCATGTTATCTGAATCCCAAAGAGCGTCACGATGAATTAAGTCAAAGTCATCCAGTGGACTGTCGGTCGCCCGTGCATCTCTGATCGGACTCGGAGAATCTGCGACGCCTTTCCCTTTTTCTTCTCGCGACAATCGATTTCTCGGAGGCATGATCCTAGATTTAGGGGACGACTAAAACCGCCAAACGATACCGACGAGCCTATGCAAGGAGAAACCTATCTAGAGAGAGAAAGTAAAAAGTAGAGAGAAGGGAGAGAAAATGGATACCTGAATCTGCAGAAAGGAATGACGAAAGCGCGGGAGAGAGACCTATTTATAGCAAAGACGAAGGCACGCTTTCCGAGCGCAATTATTAGGTCTATGAAGGCCTAAATGGGCTTCAAAGGCCGCCTGGATGCCCAAGAACTTACTCGCGACGATTCGGCTTCTCGCTGAAACCGGTTTTCAACCGGGTCGTCAGACCGGCATCGATTCTTGATCTCTGATTAAACCGGTCTCCGGTTAACCAGCAAAACCAGTCCCTGCCTTTTCACCCAAAACGATGTATCGCTCGAGTAAACTGCATCTCATCGTAAAGATTGAGAAGCGAAAGCGTGCATCAACGACTCAACATTACTCGAAGCGACTAGAGACGCTCACAGGACGTCATTCGACTAGAAACGCTCACAGGACGTAATGCGACTAGAAACGCTCACACCGATAACTAAACGAGAAGTGTTGTCCTTTGTATTAGAGCCTGTTATCCGAATAAACCTGACCCACAAATTCACTGAGACCGCCATGCCGCTCACAAGTGAACTGAGGGGGGACTTATTGTAGGAGATGGATTACACCTCTCCACAAGGCTCATCGAATAACAGGCCCTAATCCAGCAAGTCGGATCGACGTTTGGTCGGCTCAGCGGCTAAACCTATCGGCTTGGCCTTAGAGTACTTTTAGCCGGTCGAGTAAGTCGACCAAAAGTGCCCGGCTTGGAAGGAGCCTTGTCCAGGCCTGCATACTCGGCCCCTCGCACCAAGGTCCAAAGAGGTACGAAATTAGGGCATCAGGGGTAGGAGTCCTATAAAAAGGGAAGGGGAAGCAACAAGAGAGGGACTTTTGGGACCATTGAACAGACTGAGCGGCTAGATCTAAGGTTTTAGGCTATCTTTTTGATCTTGTTACTCTTCGATCTTGTTGCTCTTTCATCTTCTCGTCACTCTTGTAACCCTTCAGATCAAATCTAAATAAAACGTCTTTAATCATCCCATTTCTGACTTCTTTCATCTTAGTCGACTGAATCCCGTTCAAACAAGCAGCTATTGTTGTTGCCATCATCGACCCAAGGTTGACTAGTTACTTGTTGACTAGTGTGATTGCGATGATGTGTGTGGAGTGTGGAGGACGAGGCTGCGACAAGGCATACGATGAGAGGAAGTTGTGCACATGCTCACAAACCCTGCCAAGTCCGTTACTAACTTGATCGCGTTCTGAACCATTCAAGATCAATGGACAATAAGATGTGTAATGATTTGGTGATAACTATTTTTTTGGGGGTGTTCCTATGGTTTGAAAAATACTTTTTAAAGTATATTTAATGTGTTAAGATTTGTATATTCTGTGTTCTTTTCTACTCCGAGTTTGTAATGTGATCAGTATGCCTCATTGATGATGTCTAGTTCTTCTTACAGACCAAGTTGTGTCTGAAACAACAGAATCTGAGAGCTTGGCTTTCTTTACAACAATACATACATTTACCAATGCCTATGAATCAGTGTCTTGACCAAACCGGAACCAAAAACCCATTGCCTATGAATCAAGGTCTTGTCTAATTTATCTTTATCATATTGGAGAAATATGAGATTGGTGCATGCAATAACAACTTTGCTAGTTTAACAATGCAAACCAGAGTTGCCAATCAGCAGAGTTACTCTGTATTTGGATAAATAAACCAACTTAGTTTCATGTGTATGGAGTTCTTGGTCCTCAAAACACTGTCCAACGAAATTGAAAATACCAAATTTAACTCATAAAATCTACAATCAGTCGAAGGGTCATTAGTACCTACCCCTGAAGCAAAACCTGTATCAGCTAAAGAAACTTACAAAGCTACAAAACCAAGAAGGTTGTGTTCATTAACAGGAGACTCCAACCTCTATCATCTGTATTATCAACAAGACACAAGAGTGAGAGATAACTATTAACTCACAAAGTTACAATCGACTCCAGTTTCTTCCTTTCTCACAGAACAAATCTCAAATACAAAAAGAAAAAAAAACTCTCAACTTTATTGCTCAGAAATCGATATTACAATAACAAAGAACATTTATAATCATCGCTATAAGACATTACAACATATCAATACAAAAACAAAACTCCAGTTCAAAAAAAAAAAAAAAGAAAAATACAAAAAACAAAACTCTTTTAACTTTCACACCAATATCATCTATTATACAGAAACATTGTCCTTATGTCTATAATCTATACACACAGGATGTTATGTACTCAGAAAGCTCCGTACGGTATATGTTGCGGAAGCCTAAACCGAACCTGAGAAGCCGGCGACCGAACCGCAACGCCGTGCCAGCAAATCCCTCCTTTACAAATTCCACCACCACCGTCGTGATTGTGACGGTGGCTTAGATCCTCGCCGGCAACAACGCGGTTGTACCGAGAAACCGCGTCGGCGGCTCTGCGAGACACGTCCCAGGCGAGAGTAACCGCGAGCAAAACTCCGACCGTCGTAATCGAGACGACGACGACGAATCCTGCGCTGAAGCTCTGGCCGGAGATTAATCCGTAGACCTTGATCGCTATGATCACCGCAACATAGATCGTCGCAAGATTCCCGAGAACCGCGTCTGATAACGCCATTAGACACATAGAGATGATGATGATAAGAGTTTCTTCTTCTTCTCCGTCGTCGTGAAATTGTGGTGTTGATGACTCTCTCTCTCTCTCTTTCTCTTTCTCTTTCTCTTTCTCTTTCTCTCTCTAGGCGTAATCGTTTTAGGGGGATATTTTACAATTACGGAAACACCCTTGAGAGGTCCCTTGCTTTGAACTAGTGAGAGAAGAGTTTGCTGGTACCCTTAATGAAAACGACACCGTTTCGGAAACGGTGGGTTTGTCAAAGGAGCGACATCGGGAGACTTGTAAGGCACTACATTTATTGAGTCCTATGACATTCACGCATGTCGTTGTCAACAAAATCTTGTCCGAACTCCTAACTAAGGCTTGTGGTCCAGATTGATACGCCCGCAAAAAATAATTCAATCTTTCGACTTCTTTACGGGCTTGAGAATGGTTTATATTGGGCCTGTTTAAGACTATATGGTTTTAGACACATCTTGCCTTTTTGTTCGAGAGTATAAATGTTTCATCTTTGATTGAGAGTATAAATGTTTTCATACTATAAAATATAGATTTCAAAACCTATATAATGTAATGTGATTCATCATCAATTAGACATAATAATGAAACAATACTAAAATGAAATTTTCAGCATTGTATAAAGAATTGTTAAACATGGATTTGTGTAAGACGGTTTAGTACAAGGCAAATAAAACTTTGACGCTTGAATTTTCATAATGCTATTCATGTAAGGAAAATATAACTGTTAGAATAAATCTTCATATATCATATAAATTTGTAGGTTATCAAGTAATCTTTTTTTTTTCATATTTTGTAATATAATAAATCGTTGTTAAAAAAATTAGTTAAGCATGTTCCATGATGGCTGTGGATATTATTTTGACAAATCATATGAAGTGAAATAGACACTTGGTTATGTTTAGGTTCACTCCCACAATCAAAGGCATCACTATCATCATCAACTCGTCCTTAATTTATATTATCTATCTAATCTTTTTCAGCAAGTGGTTACCAATTACCACTAATAATGTTTTGATCATTACTTTTTCATTTTGTAATGCAGAATATCTGATGGCTCTCATGCGCTTGTAAAGTCAAACGGTTGAGACAAGAACAAAAACATGTAATAGCATCATTATTGTTATTCATTTCAATGTTTCAAATGGCCAACGCAGCATTAGATAACAAACAAATGAAATATTCCCCCATAGATTAACTTTATATAGTGTACATTATATTCTAATCCTAATCATACTAAAAATTAAACAAATATTCTGAGACCTTACAATTATCATTCCCATCTTTTTTTACTCCACAAGAAGCCCACTTTCTTTCCGCACGTGTTCCTCACCACAATTAAGAATCCTCCCGTTATTAGTACTGTTGTAATTTCGGGTAAGAAACTTTTTTGCTCTACCTTTTTCAACTCTGACTCAATCTGACGTCGTTCTAAGGAAAAAGACACATGGGCCGGGAAGAGATAAGGGTTTTTAGTGAGGGTCCACATCGTCCTGATTAAATGTTTACCGCGGGAGACATGGTTAGGTCAAAAGAGCCACCACATCCGACAAAATGCCAGCGCAAGTGTGACTGTGATTCCACATAACGAAAGATGAGACGTGGAAGGTGATGCTTTACTCTGATCCAAAGCTCCTTCGTATATCATCGATGTATCAGCCGGCGACCACGTCGTAATTCCTCCGGCAGGAGTCGTCGGTTTCGGATCTGGGCTCTGATCTTGAGATGATTTTTGACTGCAACGTGTAAAAAGTACAAAACGTAGACGTTAGGTATATATAATAAGTGCTTCTGTAACGCGTCCCCTCGGTACTTGCGTGGACCGTTACGTATCCACATCCCAATAAATCGTAATGAACACATCTCTTTTCTTTTTGCAGTAAAAAGCAACAAGCTGTAGATTCTAATCTCCAGTTATATTAAATGACAAAGACAAACAATCTAATGAAAACGTAACTACGTAAGTGACTTCAGTTGTAAGGTAAGTAGTTAAAGCCTAAAAGGTTATGCAATGATTCAGTAAATGTGAGTGCAGTAATCATTGTAGATTTTTAATCTCTAGTAATAATAAGTTTGTGATTGGTAAAAATAATTGGAAAATGGAGTAAATGAAATGGTGGAAGTCAGCTAGAAACAAAAGTGATGGTAAAAGGAAAGAGAATAAAGGAAGCCGAGTAAATGTGTTTCTCTGGTAAATGTTAGAGTAAATATTAGAGAGTGTTTTTCTCTATTTCTACAGTGAGTGGCCGAAAAAGTGAAAGTACCTGACTGGTAAATATTTAGCTGAATTTAGAGTAAATTTATTTTCGGAGTAAATATTTAGTCTATTGATACCATACAATCACACTGAATGAAAAAGACAAACAATCTAACGAAACATAAGTGACTTCAGCTGTACGGTAAGTAAAAAGGTTATGCAGTGATTCATTAAATCTGATTGTAGTAAATAACTAAATATGAACTGTCGGTTGTAATTGACGTAATTACCCTTGCAACTCAATCGTGCTCTCACCTAACCTTAATCATAGACTTACTAATCCATGTTTAATGGTGCAACAGTGGCGATAATATGAACTGTCGGTTCTATTTTGACGGAAATACCCTCCCAAACAAAGCGTTGATTTACCAGAAGAAGGGTATAAAGGGAGTTCTACCTTGTGTTCGGAGACGGACAGAAAGTGATGACGTAGTTAGGGGACTTAGCGCATGTGAAGGTACTGCTCTGATCATCGTAAGCGTAGCTGTACGCACGTGGACACGCGTTCTTGAACATCAACGAGTACGAAGACGGTTTACACGTGTCAGGCGTCCCGAACGCGCCGCTGCAGCAATACTCCGGCGTCCGAAACGCTTCGCACGCGCTTTTACAACCCATGGACTGTTTAGCTCCGTCGACGCTCGTCACCCTCAGCTCCGAAGGACACGAACCGTTCAGATCCACGACACAACCCGTGCTGCTGCAGTTCTGCCCTGATCCTCCCTGAGGGACGACGAGCATGGGAACGTTGTACCCGTCCACGAGGCTTACGTCGTAGAAGTCGAGACCTCCTGATCCGTCGAGTGTGAACTCAGCTAGCGTCGCCGGTGGTGTGGCGCCGGACCCGGAGCATTCTAGTGTCCCGGAGCCGCAGTCTCCGGTAGCGCAGGAGAATTTACCGTCTGTGTCGGTGGAGCAGAGTGTTCTTCCCCAGAAACGACCGCCCCATGAAGCTGGAGCGTCGATGGTTTGCTCTTCGCCTTTTTGGAGAACGAAGCCAGTCGTCGGAAGCGGAGGAACTCCGGCATTGGATAAAAGTCCCGGCCAGACTGTGTATTCACATTTGTTCACCATAACAAAGCTCGTCGGTTCGACCCCTGTTAATAACAATAAAAAAAACTGCAAATTATTTATATAAAGTTATATTAGTAAACTAATAATCATTAAGGTCGGAGAAGACTCCTACCAGGGAAGAAGAAATGGGATAACAAGAGGAAGATCAATGGCAACGTAAGAGCCATTGGATTGTGAAGGAGAAGAAGAAACTGTTTCTTCCTCTTCTTGTTTTATTTTTAATATATTAGTATATAAAAGGAGGATTCTCAGGGGGAGTAACGAGATGAAGATGATGTATGATTTATAGAAGAAGCATATTTCCCTGTTGCCTTTCTTCTCTGTTGGTTGGAATCACATGTTTGTCAAGGTTGATGGCTTAATGTACGCCTGCTTAGGTGGCTACACCTGATTGGGTTGCACATTTTAACCGTTGAGACTAAAATGTATAAAAGACAAAAAAAAATGATTTTTACAGTCATATACGTGTGGTAAGGTCTGTTTGAAAATGGTTAGAGCATCCTTATCCCATAACCCCATTAAGGATCTCTTGAGATAAAATTAATAATATTTAAAACATAAAGGTGTTAAAGAAACTTTGTCAAGAACCTTGAGATTTTAATGTCTGCATTGCAAATCTCTTGCTTTGGAGTTCTCGAAAATTAAATAATATTGAATATTTATTTAAAAACTTATATTTATTAGTAAATAAAAGACAACATATTAAACATAGATTTTAAATTAAAAACATGAAAACAAAGATTATTAAAATGAACGAGAATTATTTGAAATAAGCATCAGAGATCAATTGTTGTCTTCACCACCTCCAAATCTACGCCATATGTGTTCAATCAAATCATCTTTCAGTTGTTGATGCTTTTGTGTATCACGAATTCTTGTTCGAACACCCATCATATTTGCGATATTTGAAGGGATATCTGTAGAATACGTGAGATCAACATGTGAACTTCCTTGGTTTTCTCCTTGTTGGAACCCTCGAACATCAAATTGAGTGTAACCGTCTCTTTCGTTTTCGACGATCATATTATGGAGTATGATACATGCTCTCATAATCTTTCCAATTTTGACTTTATCCCAACTCCTCGCTGGATTTTTAACAATGCCAAAGCGAGCTTGCAAGACTCCAAAAGCCCGCTCTACATCTTTTCGGGCAGCTTCTTGATGCTGAGCAAATAAAACTGCTTGCGGCCCTTGTGGTATACGAATAGATTGGATAAAAGTTGACCATTTCGGATAAATACCATCAGTGAGATAGTAAGCCATATTATACTGATGTCCGTTGACAGAGAAA
>NC_027749.1:23900539-23904567 GCF_000695525.1 Brassica oleracea var. oleracea | reverse complement strand
CTTAAACCCATACTTAAACTAGTTCAACACAAACTCTTAAACCCATACTTAAACTAGTTCAACAACTCAGCTAGGAGCTTTTTCACAACATCATTTTCGACCTCATCTAAGGGCTCTTGCTTTGCAAGTAAACGGTCAAGTATCCGATTTCTTGATAGCCTATCCTTGGAGACCAAGTCTTTTTGTTTTATTTCCCACATAGTCTGAAACTGTGACAGCCTTTCCTCCCACTTGACATTCTTGTTCTTCCCTTTTGCTGCCTTAACACCCGGGGGGCGCTCCTCCTCAACAGCGTGTGAAGTCTCAGACTGTGAACCCTCGTCTAACTTCCTCCTTTTACCGCTTCCTTCGTTTTTAGATGTAGCAGTGGCACATGTTGAGAACATCATTCTCATTTTGCCCACTTGTCTTCTCTCTGGTTGCTGCTTCGAAAGCCCCACAGAACTTGTTGACTTGATCATTGATCTTGTGCCAACGCTGCTTGCAATGAGTTGATTCTCGGTGTTCAGTGGCTGCAACCTTGGGACTTGCCGCAAAGTAAGCGGCGATCCTATTCCAGAATGCCCCAGACCGTTGCTCATTTCCCACTACTGGATCCTTGATTGTGTTGAGCCAGGAGCTGATGAGCACCATATCTTCTACAAGCGTCCACATCCGGCGTTCCTTACGCTCAGCAGGAGTGTCTTCAGGGACAGTTTCTTCAACTAAACTAAAGACGCTTTGTTGACTCGTAAGGAGATCAACAAAGTTACTACCATGCCGGTATGGATTGGAATCCATCCCCAAGAATGTCACAGAAAGAAAGGAAAAAGGAAGAGAGTACAACAGATAGAAGGAAGACAAGAAGAAGCAATGTTGATGCCAGAAGAGAGAAAGCAAAGAATGCTATTTTAAAGGGAAGAAACTATTAAATGGACTTGACATCAACCAAACACATTCGAGGAACAACAGAAACTTGACCTTTGATTCGAGGAGAAGAAAAGTGAGAGAGCTCTGTCACCACCGAGAGACAGCTTCATCACCGTCGAGGACAGAGACGGTGCCGTCGAGGAGAGCTCCGTCGCTGACGAGGACAGAGACGGCCTTGTCGAGGAGAGCTCCGTCGCCACATAGCTCGCCAATTCGAACCGAACAAATAAAATATAAAGTAAATAAGCCGATCAGAACAAGTTAAACAATAATCGATCACATGCATGATCAAAAACAATATGATCTCCTATCACTACCTTTCGATTAGAGCCGAGCCACCGCGGGAAAGCTCCTTCGCCGTCGAGGAGACCCACCGTGCCCCAGATTCGACGAGAACCAACACATAACAACCGATCAGAACGAGTCGCGAGGATTTGAGAGTGAGAGAGACAGATTCACCATAGAAATCGCCAAGCCGAGAGGATGAGAGAGAGAGAGAGAGAGAGAGAGAGAGAGAGAGAGAGAGAGAGAGAGAGAGAGAGAGAGAGAGAGAGAGAGAGAGAGAGAGAGAGACAAGTTTCAAACGCGTTTAACGCGAAACTGAACTTCCACCCACTCCCTTGTTGACACGCGTCCACCAACAGACGTTTCTTCACGAGCCAACGAAGCACTCATCTCCTCCGCTTTCTTCGTTTTTTTATATTTTTTAATCATAAAAAATAAAGAGACAACCCAAATTAACCGCGATGCGGATGCTCTTATATTACTAATTTTGTTACTATTTATTTGTTAGAATTTGATTGATGTTTTTCAACGTAGATATCCAACTACCTTTTGACCTCCACTTTTCAATTAAAAATATCTACAAAACGTAAAGTAAATTTTGTTTTTAAGATTCTTATAACTTTACTAAATAATTACGTAATAAGGATTTATAACCACGTAGACCTGGGAACACAGAATTACTTTTAAGATTCATCTATGGGTTACATAGTTCACTTACCGGAATTGCAATAGAGAAATATGTGATTCCATTGCAAATTGCAATGCGCGTACTGGTTTTTATATTACAACGATGAAGAGTCTAATACTTGTACAAAATGATGACGAACTTCATAGTCTAAGTCTAAGACCATATAATTAGGACTAGGCATTTTATTCGTTATTCGTTTCGACTCGATCCGAAAATTCCGGATATCCGTAAACTTTCGAAGCAAAGCAAATACTAAAAATCAATATCCGTTAAAATCGAAGCAAATCACAAATATTAAAATTTTGGGAAGCGGATATCCGATCTGATCCGACAATATATAAATACATGTATATCTTGATTATATTTAAAGTTTTTAAAGTATAAAATTATATAATTATTATTCTAACATATGATTTGATAAATTATATTCACATTATTAGTTATATAAAAGTATTACATAAAAAGAAAAAAAAACACATTGATGACAATTATAATTCTTTTCTTAAGTTTTGTGTTATTATAATTGTTAACTAAGTTCAAAAAAATTACAAAATATGTAGATTCACTAATTCTTTTAATTTTTATCATATATATCATGTAAAAAAATATTCCACAAAACAAATTTGTATCAAAATTTTAAGATTATATGTATTAATCAAAACATATGAGATATTCGTAAGTATTCGTAAATATCCGCAAATATCTATTTATTTTTCGGATATCCGTTTTTCCGAATATCCAAAGCAAATCGAAAAATTAGATATCCGTGACATATGAAGCAAATCACAAATACCTTCAAAAACTCGGATATTGATCCGTTCCCAAGCCTACATATAATATAAACTTATCATTTCATTTTTCTGAACAACTAGCTAGGTGCCACTAGTGGACGTTTCAACGTCTTTGATAATAGTCGCGGGCCCTCTTAATTATATTGGAGAATCCATATACACTATCTTTGCGAATGATTGATCAATTCCAATAATTTATTCAAAAAAAAATCATATTTTTGGTTCAGAAATATTTACATTTCTGTATAAAGTATCTGGTAGATATTGTATGTGAAGGACTCAAGGGTGAAAATGTTGTCACTTTTAACTGTTTAAAATCGTGATATTAACTGTGACAGATAAAAGAAACTGATAATAATCTTTCAATAGTTGCCTTACCAAGAGCATGTTTAATGTTTAATGGAAAATTTTCGGAGTAGGGTTCTTATCGGAATATAAGAACTCGTCTTTTAATTTTTAACTAAAAAAATTAAAAATTGATTTATTTTTAGAACCTTTGGATAGAGTTTCTACACTATTTAGCGGACCCCACAACTACATACACATATACAATATATACATACACACATATTCATATTTAGAACTCCAATGGGTAGAACTCCCCCATTGGAGGTGCTCTTAGAGCACCATTATCCAAAGAAATCCGTAAGTGTTTCTTAATGAATAATTTAGTATATAAATGTAGTTAAGTGGGTTTAAGAACTATTGTTAGGAAACCCTCCGATTTTGTGCCTCCAATGGTAGTTTCTTAATTAAAGGTTCTTAAAAAAAAAAAAATTTAAGATTAAATTTTTTTATTAAATAAAACATATTAAAAGATAACATTTTAAACATAGATTAAACATAAAAACAAAGACTAGTAAAATAAAATAATTTGAAAGAAGCAACCGAGCTCAGTTGTTGTCTGCATCACGTCCAAATTTACGCTATATATGTTCAACCAAATCCGCTTTTAGTTGTTGATGCATTTGTCTATCACGAATTCTAGTTCGATCACCCATCATATTGGCGATATTTGTAGGCATATCTTGAGAAAAATCGAGATCGACATGTGAACTTCCGGTGTCTTCTCCTTGTAGGAACTCTGAAACATCAAATTGAGTGTATCCATCCCGTTCGTCTTCCACTATCATATTATGGAGTATGATACATGCTCTAATAATCTTTCCGATTTTGACTTTATCCCAAAAAAATGTCGGATTTTTGACAATAGCAAAGCGAGCTTGCAAGACTCCAAAAGCCCGCTCCACATCTTTTCGGACAGTTTCTTGATGTTGAGCAAATAAAACTGCTTTCGGTCCCCATTTCGGATAAATACCATCGGTGAGATAGTAAGCCATATGATACTCTCTTCC
>NC_027749.1:23873451-23900478 GCF_000695525.1 Brassica oleracea var. oleracea | reverse complement strand
CAAGAACATTGATATCATTTAAGGTACCTGGAGGACCAAAAAATGCATGCCATATCCAGAGATCATATGAAGCAACGGCCTCTAAAACGATTGTTGGTTTACCCGAACCACGCGAATATTGCCCTTTCCAAGCAGTGGGAGAATTCTTCCACTCCCAATGCATACAATCGATGCTTCCTATCATCCCGGGAAATCTATGATGCCCTCCAATATCAAGTAGACGTTGAAAATCAGCCGGTGTTGGTCTTCTTAGATACTCATCACCGAATAAATTGATTATTCCTTCCACAAATTTTTCTACACATGCCCGAGTTGTAGTTTCCCCGAGCCGGAGGTATTCGTCGACCGCATCAGCCGCAGTACCATAAGCCAAGACACGAATGGCTTCTGTACACTTTTGGAGGGCAGAGAGACTAAGCCTTCCAAGACCATCGTTTTTTGGCGAAAGAATTGAACTTCGTCGGAGAGTCGCTCAACAATGTGCATGAACAATGACTTGTTCATTCTAAAACGTCGTCGGAATAAATTTTCAGGATACGTCGGAGTTTCACTGAAATAATCATTCCATAAACGTATATGACCGGCTTCTCGATTTCTTTCTATATAAACTCGTTTTTTTCTATCTTTTCTCTCATCTTCTTGACTACCGAATTGAATAGCCAAATTCTCAAATGTTTGATCAAAATCCTCATCAAGGGATCTCTCAAATGTGTTTTGAGAAGAAAATGCCATGTGTTTAGATGTGGTTTATTTAGCATTTGTGAATAAGATTTGATTTGTTGGAGAATAAGAAGGAGAATAACAAAGCTGAATACAAACGTTGGGAAAACAAGCGTTTATAAGATGAAAGGAAAAGACAGAAGTGATACAAAGCTGAATTGAGAGACAACGAGCCTTTATAAGACTTATAAATAAGATGAGAGACAACGAGCCTTTGATTACCAAGTCTGTGACACAAACTTACAAAACCTTTGACAGACAATAGAAAAAATAAATTTAGTTCGTGACTTTACAAGATGAGACTTTACAAGACTATTTCAGTCCGTGACACATAAAACAAATACATTACACAATCAAACAAGACTTCAGAAACATGACTCGTGATCAAACATGACTTCAAAGAGCTCATTACAGTCTTTGATCAAACATGACTCCCACTTCCGTGACTCATGTTCTCACTTCAAACAAGACTTCAGAAACATGACTCGTGATCAAACATGACTTCAAAGAGCTCATTACAGTCTTTGATCAAACATGACTCCCACTTCCGTGACTCATGTTCTCACTTCAAACAAGACTTCAGAAACAAAACATGACTTCCACACCCAAGGTCCCTTCTTGTGTCATGTAACCTGCTGAGAAAAAAATAACAATTTATATGAAACAGAGACACTATAATCTATTACAGAACTAACACCACACAAGAAACTTAAAAGTAGACACTATAATCCATTCCATTACAACTTAAATCCATTAAACAACATCATCACAACGATACATAAACAAGAAACACAAGATACAGAACAAGAACAAGAAACTTAAAAGTAGTTAACACCAAGACCGTTAAAAGTAGTTAAGACCAAGAACAAGAAACATATTATGAAACATAGAGACTCGTTTTCAACATGCTACACTAATTAGCCAACATTTCCCTGATTAACTTCTTCTTTAGAGCTTCTTCTTCTTCAGATAATGGCTCTGTTTTCGCAATGAGTCTGTCTAGCAGACCCATCTTAGACAGTTTTTCCTTGCCTGCCAAGTCTTTCTCTTTGAGAGACCACATGGTATGAAACGCGGAGAGAGACTTGTCATCCTCCATACCTCTCTTACTTCTTCCTCCTTTAGCTGCCTTAACACCAACATGACGTTTGGTGGGTGGATCATCAAGATTGATAGTTCCTTGAGAGCTTTCAGATTGTGCACCATCCTCACACCTTCTCTTTTTAGAGCTACCATCAAGCTTAGTACTTGCAAGTTCACACCATTTCTTGTCGTTGCGCAACTCCTCCCATGCGTGGTGAAGGTTGAATTTGATCGTTATAAAAGATCTCGCGTGCAAGTTTAACAACATCACCATCGTTCTGCCCACTTGTTTTCTATCTTGTTGCCGCCTCGTATGAGCCACAAAACTTGAAAACAAGATCGTTAATCTTCTGCCACCTTTGCTTACACTGAATAGCCTCTCGCTTTTCACCGTTTACCACCTTTGGTAAGGCTGCATAGTAAGCTACTATTCATTTCAAGAAAGTTCCCGCCTTTTGCTCATTCCCAACCACGGGATCCTTCCTCGTGTTCAACCATGAGCTTATGAGCACTACGTCCTCTGTGGGAGTCCATTTCTTCCTCTCTTTGCGCTCGGTAGGTGTGTCGTCACGGAAGCTTGAAGTTGCAGTAGACTGACTATTAAAGACAGGGAGCTGTGATTAACCCTCATAACGAAACGGCTCTTGTTGACTGCTCAAAAGGTCAACAAAACTCGAGTTCTGATGACTATATGGATTCGTAGAATCCATATCATAAAGAAGAGAGAAAGAAGAAGTAATCTGAAAGAAGCGAGGAAGAAGAAGTAATGTGAAGAAGAGATTAAGAAGTAGTAATGTGGAGAAGAGAGAAAGAAGAAGATCCGGGTTTAATAGAAGAGAAGAGAAAGAAGCATTCATCACACACGTCCTAAAGAAGCATTCGACATTACTCTTGGATTTGAGTTGAGTTAAGATGAGTTGACATGAATCTACCATATTTATTAAAATAAACCAACCATTGATCACACGCGTTTTAACAAACCATAACCTAACTCTAACAAGCATTTATTAATCGCATCTATCAACTACCATCCATAGTAAAGCAATAAAGGAAAATGCAAGACTTGAAGAAGACAAAGTTTAGCAAACTTACCTCACCGAGAGGCGCCGGTAATGGTTGCTTCTCCAAGACAGGTGATGTGTTTTATCCTGTGCCACAACCAGCTCAACCACCAATAGAGGACTCGCAGAAGAATGAAGATATTAAAAGGAATTAATGAACATAATGAATAATCTATGTACAAGGTTAAGTTAAAGACATAGATCTGATAAGAGCTTCAAGATGATGCTATTGTATTATGCAAATACACAGAGGAACACACACACGAATATACAAGCGAAATAAAACAAGCATAAGAGCTTCAAGATGATGTTATTCTATTAGGCAAATACACACACGAATAGAAGCCTTGCAGAACTATCAAAACAGTAAAAAGAATTACTTAACAGAGATCATTCACTAGATCAACTCATTACACTAAGCTCTTAACTTGATTCTAGCCTCCCACAAGACTAAATGAGTTAATTAGCAAAGATCATTCACTAGATAAACTCAATTTAAACCTCCCACAATACTACATCAGTTAATTAGTAACAAAACAATCTGCTCCTAATTAAGCCTCCAACAAGACTAAAACATGAATCTTTACCTCGACAAAGGCTTCAAGATCAACAAAAACGCCAGGATCCCCTAAACAAACCCACCTGCAACAAACAAAACAGCACGAGCCCCCTTGTTCAAAACCCAGAAACTGAATCATCTACACGAAAACAATTTAAAAAATCGAATCTACTAAATAGAGGAAAAATCGAATCTTACGTTGATGAAATTGCGGGGTCGATGGGAAGCAAACATAGAAGAAGGAAGATAACGGATTATGGTTCTGGTTCTGGAGAAGACTAGAGTTTTGGGAGTGAAGCTGGAGAAGGAGAGTGGAGATCGAGTTTGTGCTGACAGAATAGCTAGAGAAGAAAGCAATGAGATTGCATGCGGAGGATGGCATCAGCTTGGCGACGGATCAGACTCGTCGTCTTTCGGAGAACACAAGAGAAGAGAGAAGAGAGAAGAGAGAAGAGAGAAGCGGAAAAGACGAAGAAAGAAAGAGAAGAAAAAAAAAACCTTTAATTAATCTTCCTCTCCTCGTTACGTGACACGTGCCCATAGAACTCACTTTGTAATCGGTTCCGAAAATCTTCCATTAAAGATCGATTACATACAATTTAATTTCTTTTCATTTAATTAAATGCACCTTTAACTCTAAAAATCTCCAACCGAAACCGGGATAAAGGTGGTCTTAGTTATTTATATCGTGGGTCTAAGCGAGAGCACTTTGTTATTTTCCTCTCAGACAGGTCACATGTACTTTACAATATATCGCAAGACGCAAGCCCACCTCTTCCCACACGTGCAGTTATGAGTCTATCATCTATATAGATAGATATTTAATGGGCCTTTAAGGGTTTGGCACAATGACTGAGCCCAGAGTTTACAATAAATCACTGTGTTGTGTAGAGGAATAAACACACAATTTACATGTATTATTCACATTCCCATATTTTTTAAGTACATGGATATTCCATAATGCCCGTGTGAATACCAGGATATATTGGTCAGGTACATATAACGTGAACATATGTTTATCATAAAGGGTGGTGATTAGGTTGAAAACAGAGACTGCATGAAATAATTACCCTTCCTTCTGATCATATTCAATATTCAGCAGACAGGAGAAGCTCTGTACGCATTTTACAAAGTTTTTCACAATTTTTTAAGTTTTTATTCGTGATGAGGTATGTGGTGGTTGGTGTGTTACTTCTGATCTCTTTGGTCGTCTTGGAGTTGAGCAATGCCATGGCACCTTCTGTTTCGTATGAATGGGTTGTCTCTTATTCAGAACGTTCCATCCTTGGAGCCAACAAGCAGGTTCCATTTATGTTTGCTTATTTAAATGCTAAAATACAGTTTCCTAAATCACTAATTATAGTATATGAATTAGGTTATACTGATCAACGACATGTTTCCTGGACCGATCCTTAAGGCAACAGCAGGTGATGTAGTAAACGTCAACATTTTCAACCATTTGACCGAACCCTTTCTCATGACTTGGTAATTTTTTGTTCACAGTGTAAGTATTTTTACGTATTTTTGTTATTCTAATCATAATCCCTAATCAAATAAATTCACATAAATTTAAGGAATGGGTTGCAAATGAGGAAAAACTCGTGGCAAGACGGAGTTCGAGGGACAAACTGTCCCATACTACCGGGAACAAATTGGACGTACCGGTTTCAGATAAAGGATCAGATCGGAAGTTACTTTTACTTCCCGACACTTCTGTTCCAAAAGGCGGCCGGAGGATACGGTTCAATTAGAGTCTACAGTCCAGAACTGGTCCCGGTTCCATTCCCTCGGCCCGATGGCGAGTTTGACATCTTGATCGGCGATTGGTTCTATACTGACTATAGGGTAAATTTCATTTTCATTCTTGCGTTGAATGTATCTGAGCACATTCAGATAAAACATTTTTATTGGTCTCCAACTTTTAAAAAGCTACTATGCATATACGTCGCATGATCCTTAAATTGTGAAAAAATTATTATTGAAGTTATCTTAAAATGTTTTAAAAATTTGAACAGAGAACCTCACAAACATTGGGCGATCTGGATCTGGTTATAGATATATTATCAAGATGAAAAGTTTTCTTGAAAAAAGAAATAAAAATATTGATTCTTTGCACCTTTGCTACATGCATTCATTTTAATTTGTTTTGCTAAATGGGGTAAAGGGTATGAGAGCTTCACTTGACAATGGTCTCAGTTTAGCAACTCCTGATGGTATTCTTTTCAATGGGCATGGACCCGAAGAAGCCTTCTTTGCATTTCAACCAGGTATAACGTCACATTAACCCTATTATTATTATCTCAAATCATACAAACGTTACGTCTTGTTTTGTGCATAATAACAGGTAAAACATATAGGTTGAGAATATCAAACGTGGGTCTGAAGACATCCTTAAACTTCAGGATCCAAGACCATGATATGCTCCTGGTTGAGACAGAGGGTTCGTATGTTCAGAAACGTACCTTATCAAATTTGGACATCCATGTGGGCCAATCATATTCCGTTCTCGTCACTGCCAAAACCGACCCGATTGGAAGTCACCGCTCCTACTACATTTTCGCCTCAACCCGGTTTAGTAATTCATACATGACCGGCTTAGCATTAATCCGATATCCCAACTCCCCCGTTGACCCGGTCGGACCAGTTCCCGCTGCACCGGAATCGTGGGATTACGCCTCCTCGGTTCGACAAACCCTATCTATTAGGTAATTAAAAACTAGTATATTTTACGTGAATATTCACCAAATCCTAAAATTTCCCAGAATTTTTATTTTTACACTCATAAAATATTTTCTGCTTATAAATACACATAATTAATTATTTGTGATTTTTAATTCTCCTATTTTATTTTATCAAATATATTAATAAAAATACATTAATAACATAGTAATTTGCAAGTTTCTATGATTGGTTGAATTAAATTAAATTTATATATTAGAAATATTTTTAAATAATACTTTTTTTTAGTGTTTATAGCTAAAATTATTTACATTGTGGAATGGAGAGAATATATGTTATCTGACTTCACCAAATTTTAAACGATTTCCACAATAACACAACTGTTACGTGTTTCTAGACTCAAAAATTATGTTTATATAAGTACACATAATCAATTTTAGGCATTTTCCTAGTTTTTTTAAATTTCTTAAAAAACTTAATAACTGTGACACAGAGAGGACCTAGCCGTTGGAGCAGCAAGACCAAACCCACAAGGCTCATACCACTATGGACGCGTTAACGTCAGCAGAACAATAATCTTACAAAACGATGTCATGTCATCGTCGAACAGGCTCCGTTACACAGTTAACGGCGTCTCGTTTGTCTTCCCCGAAACACCCTTAAAGCTCGCTGATCACTTCCAGCTAAAGAACACGATCGTCCCCAACATGTTCCCTACTTATCCTTCCAACAAAACGCCACGTTTTGGAACATCAGTGGTCGACATTCGGTACAGAGATTTCGTCCACATAGTTTTCGAGAATCCACTTGATGAATCGCAGAGCTGGCACATCGACGGTTACAATTTTTGGGTTGTCGGGTAAAAAAAACCAAACATAATCTTAACCATGTTCTTAATGACAAGATTAACAATGTTGCTTTAAATGTAACAGAATGGGGTTTGGAGGTTGGTCTGAAAGCAAGAGAGCTGGATACAACTTAGTGGACGCTGTTTCTCGTTCGACAATTCAGGTTTAATTTTTAATAACTTTAATTATTTTTTATTAGTTTTGATTTAATTATTTTGTGTTTGTGTATAGGTTTTTCCATATTCGTGGGTGGCGATATTGATAGCGATGGATAATCAAGGGATGTGGAACGTGAGATCACAGAAGGCAGAGCAATGGTATCTTGGTGAAGAGCTTTACTTCAGGGTTAAAGGTGATGGACAAGAAGATCCTTGGAATATTCCGACAAGAGATGAATCTCCGATACCGGAGAATTTCCTCCGTTGCGGTAGAGTTCTCTGATAAATATATAATTAATTCAATATGAGTTTATGTAATTTGTTAGTATAATGATGGTTTATACGAAGAACTAACAAAGCATTAAATCAAAGTTTATTTTAAAGAAAGGGTTTAAATTTGAAGGACTGGATTTTATCATCAGAGTATATATAAGGACCGGTGCATCATTAGAATCAGACAACCGTTGTGATAATTTTAGATCCAATCTCATCACTTGAATCCGAATAAATAAGAAGATGAAAAAGGATTTTCTCTTCAAAAGAAAAAAATATTTTGTAGAGGAAAAACAAAGAGAACAATTGATTATAACAATATGAACCGAAGAAGCAAAAAAAAAAAAAACACCGGCTGTTTGAATCGCATATGTAATGGGAGGGGACAGAAGGTGATTTAAAGACGAACATGTAGAGATTAGGGTTTTGGGATACGGTGCTGTGATTAAGTAGGGGTTATTGGTTCTATGATTTTAATGGATTTGAGAATTCTTCTAGTATTTAAGAAATCCATTGATTTTTAAATCAGACATATAGATTTCGAAATCAAACATACGGAATTCAGAATCAAAATAAATGGATTATTAAAATCAATCAAATAGATTTGCAATAAATTCAGCTTTATAATAAAACAAAGTATATAAAAAGTAAAACACATTCATATATCATACGTTTATAAAATCTCTCCATATATCTGTTGCTATTGTGGCTCTCACTTGATTGACATGTTCTCTTTGCTGATCCTGAGTTACAAGAATTTCTTCATCATTGTTATTAACTTCTTCAACATCTTCTACATCCTCAGAGTCTTTTTATTCAGGAAAATTATCTGTTCTACAAAACTTTCGAAGAAAATTATGTAACCCAACACACGCAAGTACGAGCTCTGTTTGTGTCTTGTAAGGAAAAGGGGGTGCAGATTTAAAAATTAGAAACCGAGATTTGAATATACCAAAAATTCTCTCGATAACATTCCTCAAGGAAGCATGACGATGATTAAACAACTCTTTATCATTCTGAGGAGTAGAATCCTGACCAGAAAACTCTTGTAGATGGTATCGAACACCTCGATATGGAGCTAAGAAGTTTCGACGATTTGCAAACCGCAGTCAACTAGATAAAATTTTCCTGATATTAAACAATAAAGTAGTTAATTATCTGGAAAAAATATGTATGATTTACAATATATATATATATATATATATATATATATATATATGTGTACCTTCTGGAACTGGTAGTCGATTAGTGTTCCTTGTTAAAGCATCATTTAATATCTTTGAATCATGAGCTGAACCTTCCCATCCACTAAGTACGTATATGAATTCAAGATCAAAATTACATGCAGCCAACACATTTTGGGATATATCACCTTTTCTGTTGCGGAAAGGAGCTGCATCTTTTTTTTGCACCATTGCAAATATATGTGTACCATCGATAGCTCCGACACAATCCTAACATAGAGTAAAATTATGATATATAGAAAATAATAACTCAACCATGGTTAAAATATTAAAAAATGTACCTTGAAGTATGGATAAAATCTTGTACTTTCTTTAATCTTGTGAGGTGTTCCGGGTCCGGCGGTAGCCATAAAACTTGGTGAAATTTGGTTTAAAGCTTGCAAAACTTTGTGAAAATTCTCACTTATAGCAAACTTGGATCTCTTAAAAGTATCTCTTGTATAGCAATACCTCGAATTTTGACCAACTACAAGGAGAAAAGATGCAACCATTTCTTCAAGGCTGATATATCTTGTATCAGTTAAACTTGTCTTCTCTCTGAGAAGATTGCATAACTTCAAAAAAATATTTGGATACATCCGATATAACTCTCTAAAATGAAGAGGATCTTCTTTTAACACATTATCTATATAATCTTGACCAGCTCTTGTGATTGGGCGTCGTGTGGGACGTTCAATTTGTAACTGAAGTTCCCGTTGTCGCTTCTTCAAACACATCATCTGACAAAGAATTAGGAGCACCAATAAAATAATATGGGCATCTAACTCATCATCTTCATGAGACAAATATGATTCTTTTTCTTCTGATTCTTGTTGGCCAAGAAATTCTGAATCCATGTTTGATAATAAATTGACAAAAGAGCTTAGAACCTATCAAACAAGCACGAGACTTTTAGTAACCTATCAAAAATTTATAAGACAAATCCATTCAAAATAACAAGCTATAACTCAATATTTGTTTCTTTGTATTTTACTCTCTAAAACACTTATAAATCTATTCAAATCCAAATTCAAATCAAATGCTTAATCAAATCCTTACTATTGAATAACACCTAATTTTGAAATCTATTTTAAAATCATATAACCAATAACAATGAATTTGAATACAGATTTTAAAATCATAGAACCAATAACACTAGATTTTGCTTGGATTTTCAAATCCATTAAAATCATAGAACCAATAACACCCCCTAAAACGGCTATACGCGATTTAATTTTATATGGGTTACATTATTGAAACTCTACACTATTTTATCTACAAGATTAGCCCATAGAAAATCTAATCTATTAAAATCTATGTACAATTTAGATTTCACCTTTAAACTTACATAATATTTACAATTCAATACCATAGAAAATTAAACAAATTTATATTTAAATAATGTTTTGTCTTTTATAAGTATTAAATAATTTTCTTAAAAAATAGAACTAACAAAGATTATCTCAAAAATAATGGATGTATTAGGGATGGCAAAAAAATTTGAATCCAAAGAACCAAACCGAACCCGATCCGAAAAAGTAGTACTGAACCCGAACAAAAATTGACTAAATATCTGATCAGGTTCAAAATTTTAGTATCTAAAGAACCGGAACCGAACCCGACCTGAACCGAAGTATTCTGGGTACCCGAATATATCTGAAATAGATTTCTATATCCCCTTATATAAATATATTTTAAATTTAATATCTATTAAAAACATCCAAAATATATAAGATGTTTTTAAATTGTCCAAAATACTTAAAAATATATACAAATAGTCAAAAGTAAATGTCTAAAATAACTAAAATATACTCAAAACACCAAAAAATATTTGAAATATCTATTGCTTATCTATCCAAATATTCAAACCAAATCAAATTATATGTTAAGTTTACGTATTTTGACATATGTTATTCAAATTTGTATGTAATATAATATTTTTATTTTTGAGAAATTTAAAGTATATAATGAATTTTAAAAATAATTTTAATAGGTTATCCGAACCCGAACCGAAACTTAGAAATATCCGAATGGGACTGAAATTTTTGACCCCAAAAACCTGAAACCTGAATAGACCCGAACCTAATCCGAATGGGTACCCGAACGCCCACCCCTACGAAGAACCTAACCGAACATGTAAAGATTAGGGTTTTGGGATACGGTGTTGTGACTAAAACGGCTATACGCGTTTTAATTTTATATGAGTTACATTATTGAAACTCTACATTATTTTATCTTCAAGATTAGCCCAACAAAAATCTAATATATTAAAACTGGAGTACAATTTAGATTTCACATTTAAACTTATATAATATTTACAATTCAATGTCACTGAAGAAAGATTATCTCAAAAATAATGTAAGTATACTACATGGGGCTTATTGGATTAGGTATTTGAAAGAATTCTGGTTTTTTAGCAAATCTTTTTTTTTGATAAAAAAAAGGGTTAAATCCGGGTCTATTAAAGACACAGACCTAACTCCCGGATGGGAGGTGCAACCCACGGATGTATCCTCTTCCGGGTATTCAAATGGACCGTAAGCATGGACTCATATCCGCGTGGCCACATGTGGAGCTAGTAATTTCGCACTAGAGGGGAATCGATCCCTGGCCTGGACCAACAGGGCAACTCCTCCTCTAGTGGAAACCACTAGGCCACCACGATGTGGTTAAAAGCAAAATTTTAGCAAATCTTACCTTATTGGATTTAATATTTATAAAACTTTTTACAAATCCATACTTATTGAACTTATCATTTGCATAAACCCCGTGAAATCCCTCCTTATTGAAAAAATGGGATTTCAACAATAATATTTATCATGAATTATTTTGATTTATCTAAAAAATGATTTGTAGTCAAAATTCAGTCAGAAGAAACACCTAATGAGATGGTATTTCAAAAAAATAAAAAAAGGATTTCATCCTCTTCTTTTTATCGTCGGCTAAAAAGTACATATTATGTGATCCCATCAAGCCGCCGTCGCCATCACCACCGGCTGTCGTCATCCCCGACCACCTTCCATTCTCACTAGTCGGAAACGTTTTGTCCATGTCGGTTACTGGATCCACCGCTAGAAATACACTTGACATGATTTTGCTCTGTTCTTTTAACAAATTTTCTTTACTTGATCTGATGATGATTCAAACGGACAAGTATCAACTGTGATACATCAGAAGCTAAAGAAGAATTATTTATGTAGAGAGGTTCTCTCGTTGACGTAGTTCCACTTAAAGATTGAATGATGTGGACGTGTCAAAGGGAAGATTAATAAAGTTTTTGTCTAGTCGTGATAGAAAGGTTTCTAGTTTCGAGATTTTCTGGGCTCAATTCATTAAATAGGTTAAAAAGTTTATTTATATCTAAAACTCTTAAAATCCCTTTTAATCACCTCCTAAAGTTTTGTTTAAATCCCGAGTTTTTAGAAATTCCTTTGAATTTTGTATATAATGAATTCCTCTCAAATCATCAGTTCAATACGACTTCCCCCGCCCCCTGCATTTCTCCTCAAATTCATCTATAGAAAGATACAAACTTTGCCCCAAAAAAAAGAAAGAAACGAACTCAGTATATGATAAATCCTCACCCTTTAGCTGATTTCACCAAGCAAACACAAGGTTATATATACATTAACTTAATGAACAATTCAATTCATATAGTAAGATAATCTAAAAACCATAAATTCACTCAAAAATCAACTATTAATATAATCAACTTATGGTGATTTTACGACTTTGATATATACAATTCATTATGAATCATTACTTATATTTGATTATATATTGGCTTTATCAAAAAAATATTTGATTATATATCTATTTATATAAAATAGAGTTTGATCTCTCGTGCTTAGGACACATCAACATCCATATCAGAAAATCGAGTAACCTCAAGCTGACATGTGTGCCTCTCTTGATACTTCAATAAATACTTTTTTTGTAACCAGTGTCAGCCTTTAATCGAAGAGTCTTCTTCTTACCGACGAACGAAATCACTGAACGTTACAAAAGTGGAATCGTCGTAATTACGGTCCTCATTAACATCACCCCTTGATTTTTTGGGGTGAATCTCCAACTATAAATAAGTGAGTTTCATTCCTTGAAATTCATCGGCTTATTTCTCTTAATTCTTACCATTTAAAAATTGTAGAGATAAAAATGGTAACTCCGCTTTTCCTCGCTGAATTGAAAGCCGGCATTTGTACCACCACCGTCGAGGTTTGGCTGTTCAGGTATTGGGAGGCCAGACGGTTCATATCTGAAGCAGGTCGCACAACCTACGTCGCGTCTCATCACCGATTAACCTCCACCACCACGCTACAAGTTCGAAGAAACCCGAACCGCCGTGGATCTACAGAAGAGACACTGCAGAAGGCTTGGGTTACATGTCTCAGATCTGACCCCACCAATATGATTACAACACCGGTGGCCCGCTACACCTATGCCGCCTTATGAAAAGATTTTTTTTTGTTTTATCTGAATTGACATGAACGAAAAAAAAGAAGCATGACCTAGGCCTAGGGTATCAACCATTCTCTTACCAACATATCAGAACTGGGCTTCTTCGGACCTAAACAATAGATGATTAAGGAAGTGGGCTTTTTAAAAAAAATTCACTATTAAATTCTGTAATACTAGGATACGTTTCTGTAAAAAAGGAAACATTTGCTTCTTTTAATAAAAATGCCACCAAATGTTAAAAAGGTTATAAAATAAGAGGTTAAAGAGAGTGGGGCTCACTTCATTAGTATAATAAATAATATATTATATGTTTTCGAATTTGATGTGTAACTTTTAGTTAAATAGTAATTAGTAATATGTTTCGCATGTTCCGAAAATTTCACAAAATTAATTAAACTATGGGATTAATTAATGAGAATGAGAAAGAGACAACCATGCTAGGGTTTAAGATAGAATTTAACACATAACAAAGCAAATGAAATATATGAAATCACACGTCACCATTGTCATATTCCTTAACATAATTCATTTAGTATCTTTCTCTGGTTTTTTCGTTGAACAAATAAAATCATTACTCATTCTACATGTCTTAAACCAATATAAAAAAAAAACCCGACAATCCATTGACAATTCAGAAAACAACAAAATAATTTTTACCAGTCTGAATAACAAGCACCAACAAAGCACAACATCCTCGAATCATGTAACTGACCTCACAAAGGAAGATGATCCCTTGAATCCAGCTGTAACTGGGTTGATGGCGTAAGTTGTTCTCTGCAACACAGGTCATTGAGATTGACGTTGTCAATGGTCGTGACTGCAATGTAACTAATTGCAGGTGCTCAAAAAGCTAACCAAAGGCAGTTATCGTCTAAGGAAATGTAGGAAACATCAACCACATATTACAAAGTTGTAACTTGGTGATGACTGAATTTTCCACTGTAGGCACGGTTGAAGAAGAATTGGCGACGGTGAAGTAATAAAACTTCTGGAAAATATTTAAAACCATCTTTAAATGCATAAACATTCAACTAACGATAATATATAAGAAATACAAGAGGGCCAGACAAAAAGTTATTAAACAAGCCTCTTCCATTTCACGTATAAAAAATACTTATTTCCAATTGTTTCATAAAAAGCTACAAGTATTGTTACTGAAAACACAACAAATTCTTGAGCTTTGCGGAAGAAAATAAAGTCATGCAAGAAAGGAATGGATGATAGGTTCCATGTCATACAATTTGGTCAATCATCTGTCTCATTCTCTTATTTCATATTTTGGGTGGCCACTGCAACAACACTTGAAATGCGCAGAGGTGAATACAAAGCATATTACCACAGTTTCCAACAAAAAAAACTAAACAATTACGACATAAAAACAATTATCAAATAACAAATCTAAAAAGAAAAGTTAAAAGTTCTGCTGCCCAACGTTTTAAAATAAGCTATTACGATAAAATTTTAAAATAATACATGCCTTCCCCATCAGCTTCCAAGAAAATTATACACATCTCATTTGTCAACACATATCAATCACCAACGATAATAATATACGTAAAAAATTTTAATACAAAAGTAGCCCCTCTACTGGACCCATGTTCACAAAATCAATCTAACAGAACAATCAAACAAACAAAACCATACAGTTGAATACTACTAAACAGCGAATAACAAAAATCAAATGTCCACATCTCGCATACTAATATAACCAATTAGATTTAATAACTAAAATCAATAATTATGTTACATATTTAACAAAAATCTCGTCCGTAGGCCGGACCGACCCTAGTTAAGAATAAAATCAACTATTTTGTTTATAAAACCTTTTTCTAAGACTTCGGAAATCAAGTAAATATATTTCCAGTATCTCCAAAATTTACTAATTTGTTCATAAACTAGATTTTCTCTTGAATTAGGGAACAAACAAGAGTATATATAAAAATCATAACCACTAGACAATAAACACAATATTCCATGTCTAACTATAAAATCTTAGCATTTCCTAATTCATTGGTTTCAAAATAACAGAAAATATCTCTTTTATTAAAACAAAAGTACAAGAGAATAATTTCTTAAATTTAAATGGTCTCTTACCATTTTCATTTTTCTTTTCTAACACATTCCAACCATTTTTTTATTGTATGACATTCCTTTTTTCACTATTCCTAAAAATTTCATTAATTATATTTACTATAATAATTTGACAGAATTTATTTTACATATTAACCATAATAATTTACTTGGATATTTGAGCCGGTACGACATACATCATAGTTTAGTTTTTATTGTTAAAAAACATAATAATTTAACAGGTTTAAATAAATTTGCTCGTGCCTAGAATCCAAAACAGTTAACACAAAACTTTTTTATTTGTCTATAGTTACAATTAGGCATGGTATTCGGATACTCATTCAGGAACATGTTATTTTTTGGGTTTCTGTTTTTTGGGTTTTGAAAGTAGGCCCTACTCGGGTATTATAAATTTTTGGATGGGGTTGAGTCGAATCCTCCAGGTTATGGATCAATTAGGTTATAATGTATAGAACTTAAAAGATATCCAAATAACCAATGTATCTGAAACAAGTTTAGAATATTTTTACCAAAAAAATATAATACCAGATTCGGTTTGGATATTTTGAATACAATTAGTTATGTGATGATATATCAAAAACATATAACAGTAATCATAAAAAATGAATATGAATGTATAAAAACGTAAGAATCGACATCCGTGCGGGCGTGCGAATCAAGCTCTAGTTTCTATTAAGGCGGATAGTCTAGCACACAGTGTCAGGAAGCAACCGTCTTTTGTCGTTCACATAGATCAAGATCTCTCGAGTCTATATAAGTCGATGACAAAAATATAATTCGGTTCAAAACTCAGTGACATTTTTGCAAAACCGAGCTTATCCCGAAAAACCGCATGTCAAGACTCTCCACTAACTGAAAATCGGATTTGTTGAAGAAAAAAACTAATCAATGAGTTTTGGGGCGGGAATACGTGGAGGCTTATTTATAGCCCATCCTGTGATAAATTATCTTAAGCTTCGATAGATATTCACTGCAACCTTCTACCAATGTTTTTCGTTTTGTTGTTGAAGATTTCAGCAACTAATCACAACAATAATCAGACATAAATCACATAAAATTTTAATTTATAATCGGTTTTTTTCAATAACTTAAAATTGCGATTTGATTGTGCAATTAGTTCCGCGATAACTACAAATAGCGATTGGTCACAAGCCGTGGATTTGCAGTCACGCGCAATCGAACAAAGCAATAAATCTACCTTGCTCCCCATCTCCTAAGGCCATTTCCAACCCATTACACAATTTTGGTGTAAAAGCTCCACCATCCTAATGCAATTTTAACACCAAAATTTTTAGTGCCTCCAACCCATTACACCAAATCTTACACTCAAAAAAATATTTTATATAATATTATTAAATTAATTGTGTGTCTTTTTTTTAACGTCTGATTAATCATGTTATTACAATGCTGAGAAATAATACATATACGATTCTACAGCCGACAATTCTACCACCATATGAGAATACACGTTTGACTGCATCACTCCAAACCTTGCACCATGTTGAAGATCTCTTGTAAATTTTTTCTCCATAATCTGCATAATTTGCGTTTTCTGGGGTTTAAACCCCAAACTTCCTAATGCAAAAAAATTAATGAACCCTTAGTCAAACCACTGGACTAATGGAGCTTCCGTTTGTGTGTCTTTTAATAATTTGATAGATATAAATTATTTTATAACTAAAATATATTAAATTTGTTAAGCGGTGTCGTATCATGTCATTTTGGGCTTTAACTATCGGAAAAGATTCAGGTTTATGGGCCTTAACCCAATGGAGAAAGCGGAGTGAAACGGAGCGTTTTACATAGAGGAGAAGGTTGTTACAAGTGGGACTTGACGAGTTTGTTACATAGAACTCTTCTTCGTTTCGGAAACAGAGACGAGAAGAAGCAATACAGAGAGAAGAGAGAAAGGAGAGATTACGCGTAGCTGGAAGGAGAAAGCGAGATCAAGATCAGAGAGATCCTGCCGTGATCAAAGCTCTTGAGGTCGTGGTGCTTTCTCCGGTTCATTCTGCGATCCGCCGTCATCATCGGAGGAACTGGAGGTTGAAAGACTGTCATCTCCATCGTAGTCACTAACGTAATCTTCTCCGGTCAATTCCTTGTGTATGTGCTTGTAATAGCTGCAAGAAGAACAAACGATATCAAGATTGTGATATCGAACACTTGTAATCTCGTTGATTATAGTGAATTGCTAGCTGAGCTAGCTCCGGTGAGTATAGCAGCTTCTCCACATCGGAGAAGTGTGGTGAACACCGGGTGAACATCTTGCTTGTGTTGTTTGCGTTGATTGCGTTTTAGATTTCAAGGTCGAAGTCGATTCGAAGATCGTTAATCAAGCCATAATCGAAAGCTTAATCTATAACTGAAAACTTGGATTGATACCTTAACAAGTGGTATCAGAGCCAGGTTCTCGGTTAAGAGAGCCTGGAGGTACGATCGCTTGTGGTTATTGCTTGCTTGCTTGGGTGTGAGGTTGCGGTTTGTGTTTACCGATTGATTGGTCAAGATGAAGTCAGTTCATGGCAAGTTTGAGATAGAGAAGTTTGATGGATCTGGTGATTTTGGTATGTGGAAGTTTAAGATGTTAATGCGCGCAGCTTGAACTGCAAGGCCTGGGACACATTTTAAACGAAGAAGCTGATTCATCAAAGAAGGAATCAGATGGTGATTCAGATCAGGATGTGAAGAAGGATCCTTTGGCAAAAGAAAAGGATACAAGAGCTCAGAATCTTATCTGTTACAGCTTGACAAATATGGTTCTAAGGAAAGTGATGAAGGAAACCACCGCCATTGGAGTATGGAAAGCTTTAGAAGGTGACTATCAAACCAAGACTCTTCCTAATCACATCTACTTGAAGCAAAGCCTTGCGAGTTATAAGATGGATGAAAACAAAAGCATTGAAGAGAATCTTGACAAGTTTCTAAAGCTGGTGGATGACCTTGCTAGTCTAAATATCAACGTGTCAGATGAGGATCAAGCTATACAGATCCTCACAAGCCTTCCCCTTCAGTATGATTCATTGGTTCATACTCTAAAGTATGGAAAAGACACTCACTGTCAAAGAAGTGACAACCTCAGTATATGCTAAATAAGCAGAACTCAAGGAGAAAGGTTTGAACAAGCGTTCAAAGTCAAGTGCTGAAGGTCTAGTTGTCTCAAGGGGAAGGTCAGACAAACGTTCTGAAAAACCATGGAAAGAATAGATCAAAGAGCAAAGGCTTCAGATCAAAGTCAAGAGGGAAGTTTCAGCCTAACACTAGAGAATGTTGGGTGTGTGGAAAAGAAGGTCATTTTAAACGTGATTGTCCGGAGAGAAAAGATCAGAGAGCTACAAGTTCCACAAACGTTGCTCAAGAAAAGGAATATCCTATGATCTTAACAGCGAGTATGCAAGATACGAAACAAGAATGGGTTCTTGACTCAGGCTGCACATTTCACATCACACCAAACAAAGAGGTTCTATTCGATCTAGAGGAGTTTGATGGAGGAAAATTACTAATGGGAAACAATACTGTCAGTGAAGTAAAAGGAATTGGAAAGCTGAAGATTGTGAATCTTGATCAGTCTACGGTGGTTCTGGCTGGTGTGAGGTACATGCCATCAATGGTGAGAAATTTGATATCTTATGGTCAAATGGAAAAGAACGGATGTAAGTACACGGGAGAAGACTACAAGGCTACTTTCCTCAAAGAAGTCAAGAAAGTGTTCTCAGGAAACTATAAGGATGGATTATACTACTTGCAAGGAACCGTAGTTAAAGCTGAAGCTAATGTTGCTAGAGCTGATGTGAATCTCACAAATCGATGGCATTCAAGGCTTGGTCACATGAGCTTAAAGAACATGAACGTTCTGGTAAAGAATGGGTATCTTGAGAAGAAGGAGGTTCATACATTGGATTTCTGTGAAGTATGTGTTCTTGGTAAAGCTCACAAGTTATCATTTCCGAATGCGAAGCATGTGACTACTGAGATTCTTGGATATGTTCATAGTGATCTATGGGGTTCAATGTCGAATGAAGAGAGCTTGTCGGATTGTAAGTATTTTCTCACACTGATTGATGATTTCTCTAAGAAGGTTTGGATCAGGTTCTTACGGTCTAAGGATGAAGTTTACGAGAATATATCATAGTGGAAAAAGCTAGTTGAAACTCAAACCGGAAAGAAAATTAAATGTCTAAGAACAGACAATGGGCTAGAGTTTTGTAACAACTTGATGGACAAGATGTGTAAGGAAGCTGGAATAAAACGACACATGACTTGCACTTATACTCCGCAACTGAATAGAGTTGCAGAAAGAATGAACAGAACCATTGCTGACAAGATACGGTGTATGTTAGCTAAATCTGGCTTAGAAAAGAAGTTTTGGGCTGAAGCTGCTGCTACGGCTGTCTATCTGATTAACAGAACTCCAAACAAGTCAATTGAGTTTAAGATTCCAGAAGAGGCGTGATCTGGTGTGAAGGTGGAGTTCAGTCATCTTAGGAGGTTTGGATGTGTTGCTTACATTCACACAATTCAAGATAAGATGAGTCCGAGAGCCTTAAAAGTTATCTTCATGGGTTATCCACAATGAACAAAAGGATATCGAGTCTGGTTACCAGAAGAAGAGAAGTCTACGATAAGCAGAAATGTGGTGTTTGATGAAGATAGCTTGTATATGAAATCAAAGGGAAAGGAAGCTGAAGTTTCTCCTAAATCTAAGCGAGTAACTTTTAAAGCTGATCTAATTCAAGGACCTACAAGAGGAGGCTCAACGGTTTAATTTGGCTTGACTTCAGGATCAGGAAACACTAATGAAGGTGGAGCTATCTTGAATAAAGAAGGAAGCTCAGATTCAGAAGAAGAGGAAGTAGAAGCAGTACAAGAAGTAGGAGACACCGAGGCATCTTTGGATGATTATCTTCTGGCAAGAGATCGTGTAAGGAGGCAGACAAAACCTCCGGCTATCTTTGAGAGTGGAGATTTTGTGGCATATGCTTTAACCAGTGCCGCTGATATAGAGGTAAATGAACCTCAGAGTTATGCAGAAGCAAAAAAAAGTAAGGACTGGAAAATCATGAAATGCTTCAATGGGTGAAGAGAAGGACTCGCTGGACAAGAATGGAACGTGGGACGTGGTGGAGAGACCTCAGAGACAAAGGATTATTGGTTGCAAATGGGTTTATAAGTTTAAAGAAGGTATACCAGGAGTGGAAGATCCTAGATACAATTCACGTCTAGTGGCTAAAGGTTATACTCAGGTTGAAGGTATTGATTTCAACGAGATATTTGCGCCATTGGTTAAACATGTCTCAATTCGAATCATTCTCTCCTATGTTGTCAATTTTGATGCTGGGTTGGAACAGATGGATGTGAAAACAACTTTTCTTCACGGGAATCTAGATGAAACGATTTACATGGAACAGCCAGAGGGTTTTATCAAGAAAGGTGATGAAGGGAAAGTGTGTCTCTTGAAGAAATCTTTATACGGATTAAAGCAGTCGCCAAGACAGTAGAATTTTAGGTTTGATTTGTTTATAAAGACAACATGTTTCAAGAGATGTGTTAAGGATCCGTGTGTCTACTTGAAAGAAGGGAAGGATGGTGATAATGTCTATCTACTTCTGTATGTTGACGATATGTTGATAGAAGCTAAGAGCAAAAAGAAAATCTCAAGACTAAAAGAAGTTTTGAAGTCTGAATTTGAAATGAAGGATCTTGGTCCCGCAGCCAGGATACTTGGAATGGACATTATACGTGACAGAAAGAAAGGAGTGTTGAAACTATCTCAAGGAAAGTATGTGAAACAGATTTTGAGAACGTTTGTAATGGAATTCTGTAAGCCAGTGGTTACTCCCTCTAACTGTCAGTTCAAACTGAAGAGTGTAACAGATAAAGAATGGATTGTGAAAGCTAAAAAGATGGATTCAGTTCCTTATGCAAGCGCAGTTGGGAGTTTGATGTATACAATGGTTGGTTCAAGACTAGATTTAGCTTTCGCAGTTGGTTTGGTTAGCAGGTTCATGTCTAAGCCAAGTCAAGAACATTGGGGGGCAGTAAAGTGGATTATACGTTATCTACAGAGAGCTTCAGAAGTGTGTCTAACGTTTACTAAGTCTGGACATTTTGAGATTGAAGGTTTTAGTGATTCTGATTACTCTACGGATCTTGATAAGCGGCGTTCAGTAACTGGTTATGTGTTTCAAGTCGGTGGAAATACAGTTAGTTGGAGATCAACATTGCAATATGTTGTAGCTCTATCTACAACAGAAGCTGAGTACATGGCGTTATCTGAAGCTACAAAGGAAGGTTTATGGTTGAGAGAATTCTGTGGTGAATTGGGTTTTAAATCTGAGTGTTTTAAGCTCAACTGTGATTCACAGAGTGCTATTTGTTTAGCAAAGAATTCAGTTCATCATATCAGGACTAAGCATGTAGCAAACAAGATTCATTTCATCAGAGACATTGTGGATTTTGGACTGGTTAAGATTCTGAAGATTCATACTAGTATAAATCCAGCTGATCTACTGAATAAGAGTTTACCTGGTGGTGCGTTCGAGAAGCATCTCGTAATGCTGGGGGTCGTTTCCTGATGGAGATTTGTGAAGCGGTGTCGTATCATGTCATTTTGGGTTTTAGCTATCGGAAAAGATTCAGGTTTATGGGCCTTAACCCGATGGAGAAAGCGGAGTGAAACGGAGCGTTTTACATAGAGGAGAAGATTGTTACAAGTGGGACCCGACGAGTTTGTTACATAGAAGTTTTCTTCGTTTCGGAAACAGAGACGAGAAGAAGCGATACAGAGAGAAGAGAGAAAGGAGAGATTACGCGTAGCTGGAAGGAGAAAGCGAGATCAAGATCAGAGAGATCCTGCAGTGATCGAAGCTCTTGAGGTCGCGGTGCTTTCTCCGGTTCATTCTGCGATCCGCCGTCGTCATCGGAGGAACTGGAGGTTGAAAGACTGTCATCTCCATTGTAGTCGCTAACGTAATCTTCTCTGGTCAATTCCTTGTGTATGTGCTTGTAATAGCTGCAAGAAGAACAAACGATATAAGGTTGTGATATCGAACACTTGTAATCTCGTCGATTATAGTGAATTGCTAGCTGAGCTAGCTCCGGTGAGTATAGCGGCTTCTCCACATCGGAGAAGTGTGGTGAACACCGGGTGAACATCTCACTTCTGTTGTTTGCGTTGATTGCGTTTTAGATTTCAAGGTCGAAGTCGATTCGAAGATCGTTAATCAAGCCGTAATCGACAGCTTAATCTATAAATGAGAACTTGGATCGATACCTTAACATTAAAATTAATAATATTAAAATGTAAATAATTAAAATGACATTTTTCAAAATCATAAATTATAACAAAATGGAAACTATTATGAAAAAAGTACAAACAAATCAATTTGAAGAATACTAGAAAGTTCTCAATATCAATATCAAGGATCTCAGTATTGAGCATTTCAATCGCAAGGAGAACAAGTTCAAGGTGAAGATCAAATATCACCAAATGATCTAGAATATTATATTCCGTGTTATAATTATCTTAGTCGAGCTAACAACAATCTTCTCGACTATTAGTTTAGTATTTGAATTTGTGTTTCAAAATATTATTTTGTCTTATGCATTTTATGTTCGACTATTAGTTTAGTATTTGAATTTGTGTTTCAAAATATTATTTTGTCTTATGCATTTTATGTTTGTTTAGTTTAATGTTGTTTTTAATGTTTGATGAACTTTGCTATGTATTTTTTAATTAATTTTATATTTTTAGTATATTATATAAATTTAGTTGTTATATTAATTAAATTAGAATATACAAAGTAAATATAATATATTTATTTTGACATAAAATATTTAATCTAATTAAATATAGTAATTCAATTGCTATATAATCAAGCATAATTAAATAAGCTTCAAATAAATTGTTGTATTTGTAATTTTTTTTTAAGGAAAAACAGTTTTGTCGTTGCTATAATTGGACGACATATATGGTGCAACACTGTAATAAAAAAAGTCTCACTAAAATATAGTTTTACCGGCGTCAGATTAGAGAAAGAAATCATCTTTTCCCACGACATTAAGAAGTTATATTGGGGTTGCCCTAAGAGCATCCACAATGGTTTGCTTTATTTTCATCTTCAAATATTCACTTTATTCAAAATGAAGAAAAAAATGAAGCAACATTTTTTTCCAAAGATTTAATTAATTTCGTTCTTCAAAAAGGAATATTTCAATTATATTTTTTTCTAGTTCATCATTAATTATTAAAAACACCTTATACTTTTTCATATTTAGTAATGTCACCCAACTATTTGTTTTAATACTAATCCAACACAATAACTAATTAATACTCCCTCCGTTCCTTAAAGATACATATTCTAGAGAAAAATTTTGTTTCTAAAAGATTCATTTTTTTACATTTTCAATGCATGTTTTATTAACTAATTGCAAATTTCAAAAATCTTAATTGCACTACTTGATTTTTTATTGGCTTAAAATTGTGGAAAGAAGATAAACACAAAAAAATATGCAAATTTAATATGTTTTATTAAAATATGTGAAAAAATTATAATATGAATCTTTTAGAAACAGAGGGAGTATAAAGTAAATATTATCATAAAATAAAATTAGCACACATAACATAAATAAGTAAGCTAAGCACATCATATTTTATGAAGAAGCACTAAACATATATTTCTCCCACAAGTGATCAGTTAAAGCGTTCTTAGGGAAGAAATGAGCTTCTTGATCCTTTATTCTTCGAAATCGAGCCAAAAGATCTTGAAAACGAATATTTTCATTTTGTTCGATGTCAACTTCTAAAGGTGGAACTTCTCTATCAATTTCAATTGGTGCATCGGAATCATGCTCATCCTCAATTATCATGTTATGTAAAATTATACAAATAGTCATTATGTCATGTGATGTAGTGGAAGCTTCTAGGTTTTGTGAATACTCTTCACAATGCTTAATCAAAAGCTCTTAGGGTTGAGAATACTCTTCTTAGTGGTTTATAGAAACCTCTTTAGGGTTTGGAAATACTCTTTCCCGTGCTATAAAACTCGTATAAAATCTCCTTCTTATTAAATCAGCATAAAAATGAATACAACTTTAAGCTTGAATGCATATTTATAATAAATCACTAATCTTAAAAAAATCTAATCTAATTTAATATAGAAAAACCATTAAAACCTTAAAACAATAAAAGTAATCCTATTAATAAATAATAATATTTGGAATATATCCAAATATTCTCTGCATCATTCTCTTCGGGTTGGAGAAGATTCATCCTCGAATCTTGATCGTAGTCTTCAAATCCAAAACGTTTTCCCATAAAAAATCTTCTTCGAATCTTCAGTAGCTTGTTTTGCACGATTTTTTCACGGATCTGTTTGTAACTTGAATCTTCACATATCTGTTTTTGCACAAAGTTTGCATGCAGCAGATTATTAAGACTCTGCACAAAATCTTCATCAAAACGATTTCGCCCTAACTTTGCACGACTCCGATTTTCAAAAAAATCTTCTTTGAAGACAAAGTCAAGAACATAAACATCATCTTCATACCCATCATAGATTAGATCTTCATAGATCTCTCGATAGATCTCATGGTTCGCTTCTCTCTTAATAAAAAGACTTTCGTCCAGGATAGGATAGATGCTAATACTCACCATGACATCCATAATCGTCTTTGATTAGAAAACCAAAGGATCGCAGCTCTGATACCAATTGATGTTGTGGAAGCTTCTAGGTTTTGTGAATACTTTTCACAATGCTTAATCAAAAGCTCTTAGGGTTGAGAATACTCTTCTAAGTGGTTTATAGAAACTTCTTTAGGGTTTGGAAATACTCTTTCCCGTGCTATAAAGCTCGTATAAAATCTATTTCTTATTAAATTAGCATAAAACTGAATACAACTTTAGGCTTGAATGCCTATTTATAATAATTCACTAATCTTAAAAAACTCTAATCTAATTTAATATATAAAAACCATTAAAACCTTAAAACAATAAAAGTAATTATCCTATTAATAAATAATAATATTTGGAATATATCCAAATATTTTCTGCATCATCATGTATGACATATTTTTCCAAAAATGAGCGGATCCTTTCACAATTGCAAAACATGATTGGAGAACTCCGAAGACACGTTCTACATCTTTTCGGCATGCTTCTTGTTGCGTAGCAATATTTTTTTTTTGAACTCATTGGCTCGTGAATAGTTTGTGCTATAGTGGACTATTTTGGATATATACCATCAGCCAAATAATAACCCATATTATATTATTTTCCTTTAATGATATAATAAGCATGATGTGCAATACCTTGAGAGAGAATGGAGAAAAGATGCGAAGACTCCAATACATTAATGTCACTAGGGGTCGACACCCCGCGCTTGCGCGGGGTCTGTTTGCGTTGTGTTTGAGTTTTGTGAATTGAAAAGTTACATAGGTTTTGAGTAAATCTACAACATTTCAGAGAAGCTTGAGTATGATAACCTTCTGATCGAGCAAAGCCATATCTACATCATAGGCTCTCCTCCTTGTTGCCTAAATGGAAGGGGAAGTGAAGCTGGCAACGGTTACACATCATCTTTGAGAAAAGTTGGCAAATACAGGACTGTATGTAATATTGTTATAAAAAATGTCTAGATAATATCATACTATCGTTGAGAGTTATATTGCAATATATTGTTAAAATTTGAGTAATAGATTAGATATCAAAGATAAAAAATGGTTTAGTAGATTAGATATTTTTGTTGGCAAAAAAAATGTTAGCTAAAACAAATAAAATCATTATTTTACAATTTTTAAAAATCAAAATTGTAAATCCAAACACAATGACAAAATCAGAGAACAAACAAACTTTATGCCTGAAGTTTTTAGTACGTGTAAGTAAAGATAGGCAACAATTTCATGGAAGAGACCAATATAAGAAGCAAAATCAAAACTTCATACATGTACTAAACAAAGTCATCTCTAAAAGATCTTATGGTTTGGCCTTAATCTTTTCCTTCTCGTGAAACTTCCTTTGAGCATCTAGAGCTTCTCTGTAGAAGAAAGAAAAGACACTATCTCGAAAAAAGTATAAAAAAAACAACACATAATGAGGGTTTCGAACAAACCTGAACTCATCACTGATCTCTTTGCTTTATTCCCTCGTAAAAAAGGCATTGGCTGCCTCAACAAATCTTTGGAGAATCATTGATAACTCAGTGAATTATAATGTTTTAGTGTTCAAAGTCAACTGCTTTTTATAATAGAATTGAGATGGTTTTTACATGTAGCAAACGAATGTGGGAACCGAAATTCGCACCGTCGATTTCCGTTTAAATAAGGAAACTAGGAAAACCCTAATTTCCTAGAAGTCCCGGATATCCGCTAATACCACACGCCAAACAATCAGAACACAAGAATAACAACAATAAAGTATAAGAAATCGAAAAGAGAGCAAAGTAGATCTTATTCTGAATTCGCGTTTGAGCGTTACAACAAGGTAAGAGCCTGGGCTACGAGAGCTGTCGGCGAGATTCCTATTTCTAAAACCCTAGGACGGCAATAACCTAGTTGAGTCGCAGCTCGAATAACAAAAACGAAAATATGCCTAATTGCTCTACGTGCTAAGTTTGCTCTGAGAAAAGTCCTCCCCATGCCTCTCGCCTAGGGCTCCTTATATACTGGCTCCTAGATCGGTTTACGATTTTCCTCTTCTGCCCTTAAGCCGCCATAGCATAAAAATGGAGATATTCCATTTTTTCCGATCTTCGTAATTATCTTCAAAATTTCGTATTTATCCGCGGAAACTTGACATTTATCTTTCCTCGCGAACCAAGCGTAAACCGTCATGCGTCTTATGGGCTGTTGGTTAAGAAATCGTAAGTTGGGCCTCGA
>NC_027749.1:23850521-23873116 GCF_000695525.1 Brassica oleracea var. oleracea | reverse complement strand
TTCGGGTTTATCAAAATCAACCCCATTCGGGTTATATAAAAGTTCGGTTCGGGACCGGTTCGGGTTCTATCGGGTTCGGATTGGGGTTAGTAAATCTTCAAAAAATCGGTATAACCCATTGTACTTTCGGGTTCGGGTCCCAATCGGTTCTTCGGTTTAAAAATACCTGATTTGAACCTATTTTGTAACTAAAACATAAATGAAATCGGTTCTTCGGATTTAAAATACATGATTTGTACATATTTTAATAGCCAAAACATAACTAAAATCGATTCAAAAATAAGAAAAAACATCAAACGTGATCATTCAAAATCAAGCGAAAGATAAACATAGTTAGTGATAGAAAAAAAACCAGATAAATAAAATCATAAAACAAAAACTCAGTTCTCATGAAATGAGAAACATTATTCAATGAAAACAAAACCAAAATCTAAAAACTTCAGGCTTCAACCGCCACATTCCACCATCAACCTTCGTGTAACAGATAATTATTTTAGAAGTTCAATAATATCTTAAAATATTTTGGATACATATTAAGAATTAAGATCATATTTGGTAGAAGTTCTTTTTGTGATTTTAAATGTTTCGGGTTCTATCGGATATCCATTTAGGTTCGGGTTCGGATAATACCCATAACCCAAAATACCAAAAAACAGGATCCATTCGGTATTTATGTCGGGTTCGGATCGGTTCGGATTCATTTTTATCGGATCGGGTTCGGTTCGGATTTTCGGGTTCGGTTTATTTGCCCAGCCCTAAGCGGGACGGACGCTCGGTCGCTACGTAGCGACCGGACAGCGTGCATGTGCGGTAGTAGCGTAATGACCGAGCTTAGTTCGTCCGTGTTCCGATCGTCATACTCGGACCTATCCGTAACCGGTCTGGGCATGTTTCCGATGGCTTATGTTTGGTCTAAATAGAATTCGAACGAAGCTTTATCTCGGGAACATACGTTGTGACTTTCTCTTGACCGAGCATGATTTGTTGCGAAAAGACATACTTGTATTTTGCGGGGATTTGGACGTTAACTTCGTCGCAACCATTTTCGACCCCAACAACGAAGAGCAACACCTTCACGGAAACAACATCCTTTAGACCAATCAGGTTTTAGTTCTCTGCAGACTTTAGCATCATATAAGGCATGTTCAGCTTGTCCTAACCGCAACCAGCAGTGGCTTCCGTTTCAGAAGAAGGTATGATCTGTGGGGTCAAAATCAATGGCCTTTGTTCAAAGAAAATTCAACAGAATCACAGAATGGACATAAGTTTGAGAATCTTCCTATGAGTTTTAGAAGTAGTTTAGTGTTGAATAAGTGTCAATGGCCATCTGGAAATACTTTCTGTGAACGTGTCTTGTCCTATTGCTTTTGCTTCTGTGGCTTTCGCCTTTGCTTCTGGAGAGATCTGTGGAAATATATAACAGTGTGCTTTACAAAAATTTCATGTAAGAGAGATGGATTTTGATCAAACTTCAAAGTATGAAGTACCTCAGGAAGGTCTTTCTTAATCACAGCCTCTAAGGATTTTGACTTGATTGAGTTTTCCTCTTGTTCTTTATTTGATTCTATGTGAGGTAGAACTCCAACAAATGTCCAGTCTGAAACAGTTTCAGACTTTGTTGTCAATGGGAGGAGTCTCGACAATCTTTTTGTTCTCTCTTAGAGCTGAAACTTCTAATGGCCTATTGCCTTCCTGAAAATCACAACCATATGAGGGTATATGTTCATCACTAAAAAGCTAATCGTTACGTTGAGAGCACCTCGTCTTTCTGATTAGGATCACGTCCAGCTTTAAGTAACAGTTGATTAACACAAGATCTCCAATATCAGCAGCAAGGTGCTCCGCAGTTGCACCACCAGCAAAAAATAAGCTTTGGCACCTGCCTGTAATTAACAAAATAAGAATCAAGCTTGATTTAAGATGGATAGCAACTGAAACAGGACAACACTACAAATTAGAAACATCTAAAAACTTGACCAACAGCTTTAAGCATGCCACAGAACCATTACCTCGATGGGCTCACCACATAGGAGAATGCTCCCATTCCATAACCCGTTGCCAGTCTGCCGAGATCCAGAGCCACTACTCCGTTTGATAAGGAAACCATTTAACACAAAGAGAGAGAGATACATTATGCAAAGATTGAATACCAGCGTATTCATTTTGGTTTAGGATCTTGAGTCAGACCTTCGCAAAGAAGATTGCTATAGCCAACCGACGACACAAAAAGCAGAAGAAACTCTCATCGCCTGGATACAACAAATCCACAAGTAGTATAGGCATATATAATATCACAAAGCCAACTCTGATGGAAACTTTCAATTTTTTTTGCCTGACCCCTTTTCTTCCAACTAAATCAGCTATAGGCCCACTTGTGATAGCACCAATCATTGCACCAAAAGTCAGTAAAGAACCAAAGAGTGAAAACTGCAAATTTTGAGATGATGGCTAAGCAAAACTTCAATGGCAATAGATGATTCAGTTAAAAAGAATTATGTATAACCTCAACTATAGTCCGAAAAAGATCATTCCTAATTGCAGCCTGAGCAGGTGAGGAGTATCCCGTCTGCATCAAAACCCATTTCAATCCAAAAAAAAAAATCAATGGCCTAACAAAGCTAGTGAGTTTCCATGGATATGTAAATTCACTTACACAAGAACCACAAACTGCAACAAAAGTGCTAAGATAAACCATCCACGGCTGCTCCGGCTTTGATTCAGCCATATCCTTGTCCACCAATGGTTCTCTGACTTCTCTGCTGCCATCACTTGTGTTTGACATCTTCATGATTATATATGTCTTCCTTCTGGAGTTTTTGGTCTCCACAACTTTCCTCAAAACTGCAAAGAGACGAAACTTGAAGCAAGAGTTGAGTAAGAAGGCAGAAGAAATGTACAAAGGAACAAACTGGAAAAGCAAAGGACGAGAATAATGAAGATGATAGCTTCTTATAGTTGATAGTGACGTTTTAGGCAAGAAAGCTTTGTGGGGGTTTATTACCAAAGAGACAAAAGCTTTGTTTTATGTCTTTTTCTTGGCATTATATTTTAGGGGGCAGATTAGTTTCCTCCTCTATAGCTAAGGACAACGTTAAGCTAGTTGAGAGGGGATGAAACCAAATTGAGGTAAATATAAAATGAATATTCTGTATAAAAAGAACATCATCCTAATGCTTTTTGGTAAACTCACTTACAAAAGGATGTTTAAATAAAATTGGATACGGCAAGTGTATTCAGACACACGCAAGATGCAAGTGGCTGTCGTGACCTCCTCTGGTACCGGAACAGGAGCAATATCCTTGAGGAACTTTTGAACCACGCCTTCCGCAGATGGATAGCCGAACCGCGATACTCCTGGATGGATCTTCGGCTACAAATTTCTATGCCTCACGGAATTGATCGTCGTAGGTCTGTGAAATTAGTGGATCATGATCCTTTCTTCTTCTTCTCTACCTTGGCTATTTTCTCTCGCTTCACCATCTACGTCTTGCTCTGTCGTTTCGTTTCCACGGAAATTCTATAACATATAAAAAACGAAAATCAGAAATCCATAAATAACAAAACTTGATAAAACAAAAAATAGAGGTGGAGCCCACAGAGATGCACACGTGGACCCCTTTAAAAGTGAACAAAAATTCATTTATTATATTATAGACTATATTTTTAATTCGTGCTGGGCGAATTTATTTTAATAATAAATTTATTTTCACATTAATTTCAAAATAACATGTATATGGTTTATTTACGTTTTCTGTGAAATCATATACAAAATATGCTTTATTTTTTAAAAAATTGTTTAAATTACCACATTCTTAATATTAATTTTCATATTTATTTTAATCACATTTACCTTTAGTTTTAAAGAAGTAAATAGACACTTATATCTCTAAGGTTAACTAATCTAGATTTTAGGTTTAGATTTGAGGGGTGGACTTTTGGAGGGTGTGGTGTAAGATTTTTTTTTCAAAAATAAATACTTAGAATTTAAAATAAATTTTTTTAAAACAGTTACCAAAATAATTTTTTGTCACAAATATAGAATCTAAGGATCAAAATGATTAAATTATTTCATTAAACAGGTAAATATACACTTATACCCTTAGGGTCTAATCCAAACTTTAGAGTTTAAATTTAAGGATTGAAGATTTGGGATTAAGTTTTCAAATTTTATAAAATAAAAATTAAAAATTAGAAACTTGAAAATAAAAATTATAAAAATAGTTTTAAAAAGTATTTCGAATTACAAAAAGAAAATTTAAAAAAAATAATAATAATAAATTTATAAAAAATCAAATTTGAAAATTATAGTCTGAAACTATATATTTTTTTAATTTTTTTAATTTATTTAATTGTATTTATATATCTAGAGTATTAAAATCTTCTTACCTATTAAATGAAATATTTTTGTCATTTTCCTTTTTAGGGTCTATTTTTGTGATAAAAACTTGAAAATGGTTTATTTAAGAGAATTGCCCATATTTTTTATGTCTATTTTGAAAGACTTAGCATATACATCAAGTTAGTTGTTTTTTTTTAATTTTAAATGATATTCTATGTTTATTTTACTAGATTTTTTTCACAAAAATTTCAGATTTCTAAACATATTAAACTATGATTCTGATTTGGCCTGTTTTTTTTATAGTTTTAAATTATATGTATAATATTTTAATAACATATAGCCCTTCTCATAAAAAGACATAATTTTGTTTTTTTCTAGTTGAAAACTTTTAAATTAAATTTTCAATAAGTTAATAAAAATATCAATCTAACTTTAAGATAATGTTTTAATTTTTTTAGTTTATATTTTAGTAGTTTTGTATTGATTTTAATTTTACATACATGACTATTTGGATTTGTCTAATAAAAAAATAATTTGTTTTAAAAATTGTTCTTTTTGGTTAGTTAAAATCTTATGTTTAATTCAAAACATTTATTTTAGAGCAATTCTCTCAAATAACTATTTTTTAGTTTTTGTCATAAAAATAGACTTCGAAAACTAAAATGATCAAAATAGTATTTTTTATTTTGAAATTTTTTTATTTTTTTTATTTTTTAAAATTTGAAATCCTATCCCAAAACTCCACTCCTCAACTCTAAACCCTAAACCCTAAACTCTAAACCCTAACCTTTAAATCCTAAACTTTAAATCCTAAACCCTAAACTCCACCCCTTAACTCTAAACCCTAATGTCTAGATTAATTAACCCTAGGGGTATAAGTGTATATTTACATCTTTTGATAAAACATTTAAGTTTATTTTGGTCATTTTTATTTTTATGGTCTATATTTGTGATAAAAACTTTTTTTTGTCTATCGAAAGGAATTTCTCTTTATTTTATATATCAAGTAAATTATTTTATTTTCATTTTATTTTGAGCGAAATAGTTTTCTGATTTTTTCTATTTAAAAATATTAAATTAAGATGCTGATTTGGTATATTTTCAATGATATTTGTAAATTCTATATGAACACATCAAATAAAATATAGTCTAAATTTTGAAATCATATGTACTTCCAATTCATATTTTTTAGTATTTTAAATTATTGGATTTTTTTAAGATTAATATTTTTTAATTAATTTACGGTTATCTTTCAAAGAGTCTATATAGTAAATAATATGTGGACATTCAACTATTTATAGAGTTAACTTATATATAGTATATGTTATTTTTGAATATTTTCAATAGTATATAATTTAAAATGTAAAAAGTGTATTAACTTGTATATAGTATATGTTATTTGGTATTTTCAATATCATATAACCTAAGCTTTAAAATCGCGTGTTTTGAATTTATATAGTTATAAGTGTTTGAAAGTCTTTCAATTTGTATTTAATAATTATTTTTTTTTGGTTATTTTATGCTAATTTTCACAAATCAATTAAACATTTACTAACTTATATATAGTTTTTTTTTACCTTTTAATTTTAACTTCTTATATTGATTTATATTTTACTTTGAAATAAACAATATTGGTAATATTGACAGTTTTAGAAATACAAATAAAAAGTGATTTGATATATTTTTGGTGCTTTAAAATAATATGTGGACATTCTCAATAACTTATAACATCAACTTATATATTGTATATGTTATTTGTGAATATTGTCAATGACATATAACTTAAAATTTGAAAGCACGTGTTTTAAACCTGTATAGTTATAATTATTTGAAAGTCTTGCATTTTTATTTTTATTTAAATTTCAAAAATATTATAAATATTAAGTTAATTTAATATAATGTTTTACTTTTATTTAGTTACCTTATCTGATATTGATTTCTATTTTATTGTTAGACAGTCTTTCAATTTTTTATTTAATTTATCTTCGTTAGTTATTTTATGTTAATTTACAAAAATCAGTTTAAGATTAAGTACTTATATATAATGTTTTAATTTTTGTAAGTTTAAATTTTATATTGATTTATATTTGATTTTGAAATAAATAATTTTTGGTAATATTGATTTTTTTTTAGAAATAATCAAAGAAAATAATTGTTTCAGGTTCTAGCATTTTAAATTTTATGTTAAATTTCGAAAATATTATATATATATATATATTCAGTTCATTTAGATAATTTTTAATTTTGATAAATTATATTTTTATATTGATTTATATTTTATTGTTTGAAAGTTTCCAATATTTATTTATTAATTATCTTTTTTTATTATTTTTATGTTAATTTCCAAAAATAATTTTCACATTAAGTAACTTATATATAATGTTTTTACCTTTTTAAGTTTACCTTTTTATATTAATTTATATTTTATTTTGAAATAAAAATTTTTGGTAGTATTGATATTAATTAGAAATAGTAAATTGAAAAAAATATTTGGCATATTTTTGGTGATTAAAAATTATATGTGGACATTTTAAGTAATTTATGACATCAAATTATATATAGTATATATTATTTTTGAATATTTTCAATAGCATATAACCCAAAAATTGAAATTGCATGTTTTAAATTTTTATAGCTATAACTGTTTGAAAGTCTTGTATTTTTAATTTTAATTTTAATTTTAGAAAATTAATTATATATTCATTTAAATTATATATATAATCTTTTTAGTTTTGTTAGCTTTCCTTATTTGATATTGATTTATGTTTTATTTTAAAATAAACCCATTTTTGGAAATATTGACTTTTTTGAAAATATTAAACTAAAATAATGATTTGTCATATTATTATTAGTTGTTTGAAATCATATGTGTTTTAAATCATATTATTGAATATTTTCAATAGCATATAACCTAAACTTTAAAAATCATGTGTCTTAAATTTATGTAGTTCTAACTGTTAAAATATCTTGCATTTCTAAGTTTATTATTATATTTGTAAGATATTTTAAGTAATTTTCAAAAATATATTATATATTAAGTTAAATTATATATAATTATTTGAATTTTATAAATTTACTATATTTAAATTGATTTCCATTTTATTATGAAATAAACAGTTTTGAAAATTTTGACATATTTAAAAATAGTATTGATTTATCATATTTAAATGATTTCTATTTTATTATGAAATAAACAGTTTTTTGAAAACATTGAAATATTTTAAAAGTAACAAATTAAAATGCTTATTTGTCATATTTTGATTGGTGATTTTAAATCCTATATGGACGCTCTCAATGGCTTATATCCTTAACTTTTATATAGTATATATTATAACTTAAAGTACAAAGTTGACATATCAGACTCTCAGCCTCAGAGTCAAAATTAAATGTCCTTTTTCTTACTAAAAACTAGAGTTTTGATCCACGCAACTGCGCGGATATATTTTTACTATTATAAACATTTTTTAGTTTATATAAATATTAAAAATTTGATATTATATATGTGTAGGTAGTTCTATAACATTGTTGTGTAGTAAATTATTATATATTATTAAATGTACTCTTATTTATTGTTGTATGAAATTTTCTTTGTGATTTGTAAATTAATATCTTTCAATATATGATAGAAAAAGTTTTCTATTTAAGATAACCAAATATAGAAACATCAAAATACAAAAAAAAAATGACTGCTAAATTTATATAGTTTGCATATAATCACTTTAAATATTATTTAATTTATTCTAATTTCTTCATTCATATATTATTCTTACATTTTTTAGTTTACTAAATTTTTAACATAATTTTTTTAAATAGTAAAATTAATATATGTATATGAGATAAAATTAATTTGCTGTTATTTTAAAAATTGAAATACAAAACTCTAAAACAAATTTAAATACATATATTATTATACTAATTATCCAAAGCCCACTAAAGCCAGTGTCAGCCCAATATCCGAGACTCGAAACAATCGGCATGCCCACGAAATTAACGTTCGCCACCGCTGTAGACAACCGTGCAGTTCAAAATGCCCTCAAGACGCCGCATGCCACCGTTTGAGGACAGTTTTTGATCTCAAATAATTCAAAATCCAAAGCGTCGTCGCTGTTAACCGGGGAGATTCGTCGCCTCCTCGGTGAAAACCATTCCCCATGCGTTTTAGTAATAGCTGTCGTTACCACGAACACGACGATCACCGTCGCGGTTAGCTTCGCTGTCTTGCGTTGGTTTGCTACATCCTGACAAAATTTGATATGGCAAATCTCAAAGAAGACGGAGACACTTAGAACGACAATAGCCGCAACAGTCGATCTTGGGTTCACGAGCAACCCACAAAGAACGATCATGATTATTTGTAAAGAAGTGAATAGCTCAGTATTGTCTGTGTAATATCGGTTTATTGGTTCCATATGAAATTTGTATAGTCATGGAATCAGTAGAAATCGAGTTATGGTTTGTGTACGTCCGGTTTGATTTAAGTGACTTCGTACATATAAGAATTATTTTGTATCATCAGCATGTTATCTAAATGTCACAATTCAGAATAAGTCCAAAATTAAAAACACAACATTTGATAGTATATAAAAATAAGACTAAATTAATAGATTAGATTTACATTTTGCGTCATTGCTTGGACCAACCTACTTTATGTACTAACGAGAACAGGACTTATCTTTTTTTTTTTTTTTTTTTTAACGGGTACTTTATTGATTAATTTGAACCAATATAATCTATGTGAAGGTCTACAACAATTGACTTTGGTACATAGTTATAAAACCAAAATAAAGCATTGTGAGGAATATTTTGCTCCGCTAATTTGCCTGCAATTCTATTTGCATCACGCCGAACCCAAGAGTAAGTTGCACCCACAAACTTGTCTCTCCACCACCAAGCTTCTCGAATCCAATTATATCCCACAAAATAGAGTCCCGATCCATTCAAAGGATCAATCGCTTGTTTACAATCACTTTCGAAGATTACTCTTGTATATCCTCTTGCCCAGCACTGTTGCATCGCCATGATATTCCAGAATAGGAAGTATCTTATTGTAATGTAATAGAAGAAGGGTTCATTGAACCAGTGACCACATTTAAAATCATGATTCTGGTTTATCTTTAAACCGGTAACACTAAAAAAAATGAATAATTAATTTATGACAGGCTGAATTGGTAAATACTATCTATACTATTAAAGCAGAATCTCTCGTAGGATTCTACCTTTACTTTTTAATTTATTTACAAAGTCATGTCACTCATTAATTTTAGAAAATATATTAATTAAAAACAGCCAGCAAATAAATCTATTTAAAAAATATTCCAAAATGTTATCAAACTTATTCAGACCATATATGTTACATAATATTACGTGTGTTAATAATATATCATACGTTTTATGTTTCTTTTTTTCGTTAATGATATGTGCATTACGAATATTAACTATATAATTAAACTCTAACAAAAATTTATGAAATATATATCACCAAATAATATACGATTTTCATTGTTTACATGTTCATCTCCGATATATACAGGTCAAAATTCGTTTTTAATATATAAAAAATAAGTTAATACAGTTCAAAATTTTCAATTTTTTGACAATGTTATGAAATTTAAAATAATAAATATACTAGAATAAGTTTTATCTGATATCTTTTTTAAAATAAATGTAATTCTTTCTAAATTGATATTACATAAATATTCTTAATATATGCGCTTACAACTATAATTTTACATACATCCTAATTAATAAATTCTAATTATTTTAAATTAATATTTAAAAACTTAAAATATTATTGATTTTTTTAAAAACAACCTACAATTTATGGTTAAACATTTTTACAATTACCGTTTTCCAGGTTATCTCATCGAATATACAAAATATTTATCAAGCGACAATGGATTGAACAAATAGATTTTTTTTTATTTCGCTTATTAACTAAGAAATAGGTTAATAATTTTATAAATAAAAATAATCTCGCGCTTCCAAAGCAAGGGTCAAAATCTAGTATCGATTAAACTAGGTTGATAAATACCAACTAAGAACACTGAACGAATGATCTTAAAAATATTATTGTATAATCCGTTCTTCACCATTTTCAATAACTCCATGGTTATCCCTATTATCATCTGAAACCTTGTAATTAAACATGAAGACAACAACCTGAACATATTAACCATTTTCAATTGTGGATCCAAGCAAGCTCTAATATATTTGAGAAATGACTCATTGGATAACAGTCTAACACTAATCATGTAATCAGTTGTACATGTATACATTATTGAATGTTTTCAATTAAAGCTTTCTTAGCCAAAGTTTGTTACATTGGTTTGGTATATATAGTGCTTTGGTTCAGTAAAAGAAAGCTAAACCAAAGCTAACCAATCGGTTTAATATTTAACCAACATATATATGATTTAATACGCCCCCTCAAGCCGATGAAGTGGAAGGTATGGACTCTGATGATGGAGTGAAGAGGCTTGAAGTGGACATACGATGCAGGATAGATGTAAAAGGCCCCAGTTGAAGTGGTTTCGTGAGGATGTCAGCAAGTTGATTAGAGCTTGAAACCTACATCAACCGGAGAAAGCCGTTCTTAACTTGATCACGGACGGTATGATAGTCGATCTCCACGTGTTTGGTACGTTGGTGGAACACCGGATTTGTAGCAATGTAGATCGCAGACTTGCTGTCACAGAAGAGCTTCGCCTTAGTTGTGACCGTGACGCCAAGAAACGTGAGAAGTTGCTGAAACCATAACAGCTCGCAAGTCGCATGAGCCATGCTTCGGTACTCTGCTTCTGTACTGCTTCGACTAACAACATCTTGTTTCTTCGACTTCCAGGTGATTAAGGAGCTACCAAGATAAATGCAATAGCCAGTGATAGAACGGCGACTATCTGGGCAAGCTCCCCAGTCAGAATCAGCGAAAGCATTAAGACATATTTCAGATGAAGCAGAGTAGAAAAGGCCTTGACCCGAGTTGTTTTTGATATAGCGAAGGATCCTGTGAGCTGCCTGAAGATGAACGTTTGTAGGAGCAGACATAAACTGGCTCAGACTATGAACAGAATAGGTGATGTCAGGCCTAGTTATCACCAGGTACAACAAACACCCTATCAAGGCACAGTAAGGAGTAGGATCATCCAAGAGAGTGCCTGATTTGATACTGAGTTTGGCGACAGGATCCATTGGAACCGAAGACGGTTTGCAAGCTAACAAGCCAGCATCAGAAAAAAGATTCAGAGCATATTTGCGCTGAGATACAGAGATTCCTGCAGCAGAACGAGCAATCTCAAGACCCAAGAAGAAGCGCAAATCTCCCAAATCCTTGATCTTGAAATGCTGATGAAGTGTGTCTTTAAGAATCTTTACTGCAGAATCATCATTACTAGCAATCATTATGTCATCGACATATATGAGAATTCCTGTGAAAGAGCCACCAGATCGACGAACAAACAGAGTGTTGTCAGATGGAGATTGAACATAACCAGCAGCAAAGAGCACATCAGTAAGGCAGTGGTACCATTGTCGGGAAGCCTGCTTAAGACCATAAATGGATTTGTTCAATCGACAAACAGGGTTAGGTGGCAAGTTTGTACCAGGAGGAGGAGTATATCCTTGAGGTAAGCTCATATATATCTCTTCATCTAGATCACTGTGAAGAAACGCATTCGAGACGTCCATTTGAGATAGCTTCAAGCCTTTGACAGCAGCAAAACCCAGGAGAAGCTTGACAGAAGCAAGTTTGGCGACAGGTGAGAAAGTATATGTGTAATCAACACCATCTTGCTATGTGTATCCTTTTGCCACTAAGCGAGACTTCTTTCCCTCAACAGTCCCATCAGCTCGGTATTTTGTTGTGAAAACCCACTTGCACCCCACAACATTCTTTCTTGGAGGAAGAGACAGAACATCCCAAGTTCTATTGTCTTCCATAGTCTGCAGTTCATCATAAGTCTGTAGTTCATCATCAGTAGCTTTCCGAAACTCTGGTGACAACATGGCTTGTTTGAAAGTTGTAGGTTCAGGGTCAATAGAATAAGAAAGGAGAAATTGTTGATAAAGTGGTTTCAAGGAAGAACATGTATCAACCGAGGCAAGAGGATATAGAGAAGATGAACAAGGAAGAGGAGTATGATGAATAAAAGAACAATGGTACTCAGAAAGATAACCTAGAGTACGAGCAGTCCGTTGTGGTCTTATGCGTAGAAGTTGACTTTGTCCTATCACGGATGGCCCAGTCTCTCGAGAAGTAGTCACATGAGGCAATGCAGAAGATGATGAAGATGCAGATGATGATGATGGTAAAGTAACAGGATGAACTTGAAGAACAGAATCCAATGCAACAGGAGTAGACATTGGTAAAATTGTTTTGGAAAACAGTTCATCAGACGGAATGGAACCATTAAGCGTATGAAATGGGAAAATATGTTCTTTAAAAATAACATTTTGAGAGACAAAGACTTGACGTGTTTCTATATTCAAAACCTTGTAACCTTTATAACCAGATGAGTAACCGAGAAAACACAAGAATCAGCTCTAGGTGTGAACTTATGACAATCTTTATCTAAAGTAGACACGTAACATAGACAACCAAAAGAGCGTAGAGATGAATAGTCAGGTTGTTTATGCATCAGTTTCTCATATGGAGTTTTCTTATCAAGAAGACGAGAAGGTGTTCTATTGATAAGAAACACGGCTGTAGAAACACAATCTGTCCAATAGATCAACGGTAGTTTAGGTTGAAACAGTAATTGATCTAGCTACATTCAAGATGTGTTGATGCTTACGCTCAACAACAGAGTTCTGTTGAGGAGTATAAGCACAAGAGAATTGATGAATCATACCATATGTGCGAACAATATCAGAAAAAGCTAGTTCATGTGCATTATCAGTTCGAATGGATTTAATACGGGCATTATATTGCAAATGAACATGTTGAATGAAAGCAGGAAAAACAGTGGAAACATCACTTTTATTCTTTAGAAAGTAGATCCATGTTACACGGGTACAATCATCGACCAATGTTAGAAAATATCTATAACCCTCTGTAGACTCTACTGAGAAAGGACCCCATACTTCCATGTGTACTAAATCAAAAGAAATGAAGAAATGTGATTATGTGAAACAAATGGTAAACGTTTTTGTTTAGCTAAAGGACAGACAGGACAATTTTCTACAATAGACAGAGATGATTTATGCAATGATTTAATACCCGGAACATGAAGCAATTTTGCCAGTAAAGGATGCCCAAGACGTTGATGCCAAAGATGACCATCATCCAACACATAAGCACATATAGGAGGAGATGCAGAAACATATGTATCTAGGACGTAAAGATTGTTGAAAATAGACCATCTACCAATCATCAATCCCTGGGTAGATTCCTGAATCAAACAATGATCAACATAAAAGTGAGCAGAGGAATTATTATCAACAAGTAAGCAATGCACACTGTTGAGGTTGAAATGAAAAGATGGCACATAAAGCACATTATGCAATGTAATAGTTGGTGAAACAATGATGCTTCCTATATGACTAATTGCCTCTTTGTGACCATTCGGGAGAGACACTGTGACACCAGTGACAGTAGAAAGCCCACTGAAACGCGCAAGATCAGAACAGACATGCGTCATAGCCTCACTGTCAATAATCCAAGAACCACTAGGCAGAGCATTATAAAGGGAGGAAAGGCATTGATGGTTGAAGGTAAGAGTATTGTTTTCAAAACGAAGGTTAGAGGAAAAAGAAAGAAGTATCCCAGAAGATGATTGAGCAGCCATGTGACCATGTTCTGTGATAGTAGCATGCTGATTTTGAACTGAAGACTCATGAGGACGAACAGAAGCTTGAAGTTGGTGAAGAATGTACTGGACTTGGTCTTGACTCATACGATTAACATCCAAACTCTGAGATGATGGAATAGAAGAACCCATCATTGGCGCATTGGTGACATTAGCAACCGTGTTAGACGGAGTTTGGTTCTGACTGTGAGAACGAGGGAAGCCACTCTGACTTTGCTGTCCTCGTGGAGTCAATGATTGGGAAGAATATCCTCTTGGAGCTTGACCATGAAAGCGATGCCCCGGAGGATATCCATGAATCTTGAAACACTTCTGAATAATATGACCATACTGGCCACAGTAAGTGCACAAAGGTCGCTGCTTAGGGTGATAACCATGTTGAGCAACAGCAAGAACCGGAGTGTCGATAGAGACAGACTCTGAAGCAGAACCCATTGTTTGAAAAATCACAGCATCACTCTTCACAGCTGGTTTGATACTCTTCTGCCTCTCATCTTGAGTGATCATATTAAAAAAATCTTCAAGAGACGAGATGGGTTTGATCATCAAGATCTGACGTCGGCTAGCATCATAAGACTCATTAAGCCCCATCAAGAACTTCATCACCCGACTATGTTCCTGCAATTTCTCCCACAAAGCAGCAGCATTACACTCACATCTTCCACATGTACAAACATGAAGGTCTATGAAGTTCTTGTACTCTTCCCACAGTGTGACGAGCTCAGTATAGTAGGTTGTTACATCCATAGAACCTTGTTGGATAGTCCCTAAACGTTGTTCAATTTCGTACACACGTGGAGCATCATCCTGCTTGAATCGTACCAATAAATTCTTCCAGATCGATTTAGCAGTTGACATATAAATAAGACTATGAGCTATCTTCTTAGAAACATAATTCATAATCCAAGTCGCAACCATATCATTGCACCGAGACCAAGATCCAGCATCACGATGGTTATCAGGAGGTTTAGGAATCGTACCATCGATGAAACCAAGCTTATTGCGAACATTCAAGGCCATACGAATCGAGTGCTTCCAAGAATGAAACTCCGCACCGGAAGAGAGGCGATCGGAGACGAGAACCAGTCCAGCATGATCGGAACTGTGGAGATAGTAGGGATTTTCGTAATGGTCCAAGAATTGAGGATTCGCAGCAGTGGAACTCATGATTGAAGAAGAATCGAAGACGAATCAGACAAAATTACAAGCTCAAGAAGCGGAATATCGAAAGCAAGATTCGCGAGAAGACGGAAACGGGATGAATCACCAGAAAAGCAATGAGATTGACGAAGAGAGATAGTTGTTGTAACTCCGAGAAGCTCACCTCCATGAAAAACGGAAGGAATCATCTCGAGAAATCGCAAATCGACGAAGAAGAAGCCATAGATGGCTCTGATACCATATTGAATGTTTTCAATTAAAGCTTTCTTAGCCAAAGTTTGTTACATTGGTTTGGTATATATAGTGCTTTGGTTCAGTAAAAGGAAGCTAAACCAAAGCTAACCAATCGGTTTAATACTTAACCAACATATATATGATCTAATATACATTATACCAAAATTGTATATATTTTATTTGACTGAAGTATTCATTTTCAGCTTCATTTGTATGTCATATACGATTGTTTTATTTTAAGGCATCTCTGAAAGCATTAAACCATTGGATAATTTAACAGTCAGACATTGTAAACATACTTCAACCAATGACTGAAAATGGAAGTGTTTCCCAATTACTTTCCCCTTAAGTTTTCCCTGCCATATCTATTATAATAAAATAGGCTTTTCTCTCTTCTTAGAGAGACACCTCAGCAAAAGAGCATGGGGCAAAATAGGACACGTGGCACCGTATTTTTTAGTTGCGAATGTTGTGTTTTATGGCTATCTGGGCCTCTACTCTGAGTAGATTTACTGGGATGTTAGTACGAGTATTCATACTAGGCTCATCTAATATTAGGGTTTTCCTTATTCGCAAACACAAAAAAATTAGATCAGCCGCAGTGACTCTTTGACTCTGAACATTCCGACCACCGGTTGTGTAACGTCTTCCGTTTTCGCCTTACATCTCCTTTAATTCTATAATTTACGTCGTACCCACAACTTATCCCACTCTCTCTTCCACTAAACAGCCTCATTCTTCGAAAGTAATGTCTTGGAAGCTCTAGACTATAAATGTGGTTCTTCTCTGCGATGAACAACTACACTGCCACAAAATCCCTAGGTTTAATTGTTGTCAAGCTTGGACTCCAACAATGGCCACTATTATAATAAAATAGGCTTTTCTCTCTTCTTAGAGAGCCACCTCAGCAAGAGAGCATGGGGCAAAATAGGAAACGTGGCACCATATTTTTTAGTTGCGAAAGTTGTGTTTTATGGCTATCTGGGCTCCTATTCTGAGTAGATTTACTGGGCTGTTAGTGTGAGTATTCATACTAGGCTCATCTAATATTAGGGTTTTTCTTATTCGCAAACACAAAAAAAAATTAGATCAGCCGCAGTGACTCTTCGACTCTGAACATTCCGACCACCTGTTGTGTAACGTCTTCCGTTTTCGCCTTACATCTCCTTTAATTCTATAATTTACGTCGTACCCACAACTCATACCACTCTCTCTTCCACTAAACAGCCTCATTCTTCGAAATTAACGTCCTGGAAGCTCTAGACTATAAATGTGGTTCTTCTCTGCTATGAACAACTACACTGCCACCAAATCCCTAGGTTTAATTGTTGTCAAGCCTGGACTCCAACAATGGCCAATTTTTACACGCTTCTTGCTAACTTGCCTGCATGCTCCTCCTTTATGAGAAGGTAACTGACAAACTCTCGATGACTAATGCAAACGGAGATTCAACTTACGTCTTTGGAAGATATTCACCGACTTCTTAAACTGTTTGTCGGTTGCTGCTCCTATTGACGACAAGATCTTATGTACGCAGGGCAGGTTCTCACCAGAACTGGAAAACTTGGGGTAGGATCCAGAGACTCGAAGGTCTAAAAAGATTCCAGACAATGGTCGTTTTTGTGATTTACTTCGGTCTGATCCTGGTCAGAAGAATCAAGGATGGTCTGATAGCGATTGAGGAATTTCCTGCACGTTTGAAGCCGATGTAGTCATTAAGTTATTGGATAAGAATGATTTTGATCTCATTTGCCAAGGCCATCAGGTAAAAAGGCTTCCCTTAGAGGCCAAATTTATAACCAATTCTGATTTTTTTTTATTCGTTAGGAGCTGCTTGACATTAGTTTATATATCTTTATGATTTACTTCTGTTTATTTGCAGGTAGTGGAAGATAGGTACGAGTTTTTCGTTGGAGATTAATACTGATATTCACCATAAAACTTGTCTTACTTGATCAGGTTCATAGCTTACATCATTTTTCTCACTTTACTTTTGACCTTTATGCTTCTTTCAACGCTTTCAGGTCATTATTATCAAATATGACATTGAATTTGGATGAAGTTATGTAACAAGGAAGCTTCCTTTAAGCTATTATTCTTTCAAACATGATCCAAAACAATCATTTTTTCCTGACCAAATTGTTTGCTTTTGTAATTATAGAAAGCGTGAAAGGGTGGTAAAAAGAAGTCTAGAAGTTGGTTTTGTAATTATAGAAAGGGTGGTAAAAAGAAGTCTAGAAGTTGGTTTCTTTGTTCTTAGTTTACGAAGCTCACCTCGGTTACATCATTGAAGACGTTCACCCAAACGGTGGTATCAAGAAAATCAAATCTTCTGTCTACTCCAACGTAAGCTTATTCCAATCATTTTACTCTTTCTTCCACATTTTACTCTCACGTCAATCATGACAATATCATGAGTTGTAGCGTGCACTGAGTCTCCTAATATACTTATAGCTCTCTTATACTTTCCAGTTTATAATTTCCTTTCGTCTAAGATACATTTCGACTGGTTCCCCAATCCAGTCGTTCTCAAAGTTACGAGAAGCAGCTCGAGGTCATCTTTCAAGACTCCAAGGGATTTGGTCTCCGTGCTCTGATCAAGTCGCAGTTGAACTAAATACTCACTCCTGCTGCATGTGCGGCCGTACTCACTCCTGCTGCAAGGCTGCAGACTCAGTTGGGACATCACCAGAGCCTACAACTAAGAAGCCAGTGAGGTGTAACAACCTTGAGTAGACGTTATAGTGGCCTCAATTATCGCTCAGCCCAACTATCATCTATCATATTTTTATAGTTTCTGATTCCAGTTGAATAATTGTAAGGCTTATTAAGTCTCTGTCTATGCAAAAGTTTGGGTTTTGGTATCTTAAAATTTCACTTCTACACCTAAGTGAGTCGAGAAGAAAACAATATTTCTCAGCTTCTTATTTTCTCTTCCAAACACACTTCATCAAAGTTAAATTGACTTTGCATGAAATAGCTTTCCCCGCCAACACAACATTTTTTAAAACTTTGGGGATATAAACATAAGAACGTAGCTGGGTGAACATTCAGCTGAGTGCGAACCCAAAGTCGACCTTCAGTTCGTCAAAAGCTTTTAACACAAGAAAAATTTCAGAAAATGTTTGAGTGTTCTCTTTTTTTTTTTTGAACACGTTTGAGTGTTCTTCAGTTTTGCCAATTTTGTTGACAGACACAACAACGACCGCATACAATGCTGTGACACCGATTAACAGCCCAAACATATCACTTAATTAGCCACTTGGCATCTTATTAAAAGAGTCTAATTTAAATACAGGGATGCCCAAAACTATATTTCTAAATGGAAAACAGTACGACAATGTAAGTACTACGATTAAACTATATTAGGCACACTTATGAACGCACATTTGTATAACGCTTCCTTGCCGGCCAAGTAAGCACTAGCCTAGAAAAATATAACAAACTGAAAAACTACTAATGAACAACAAAACAATTTAATCCATCCTAACAGTAAACTAAATGGAACAATCTGGAAAAAAGAAGTCCAAGTCTTAATTTACAATATACACAACTCCATTTACAAACTAAAATAAAAAAAATATGCAACACAGCAAACATTGATTCAATATCATTTTGAAAACAAAGTATTAATTAACTAATGCGTCCACAATGAAACCCCTAACAGATTGTCACATCCATGGCAAGAACAAAGCATACAAGGACTATTACTACTTTAAGAGTATGACATTTTTTGTTATCTTCCTTCAAACGAGATAATTACAAAATAAACACATGATATTTACATGTTTTTTCTTTTGAAACATAGATTTTACTTTATGTTTTAAGGTCATCTATATTTATTTTGGTGCAACTATCAGCTATTTATTCTATTTTTATTGAATCGATCGATCACTAACCACTATCATATTGATTAAAAAACAATTTTGAATTCATTTGAGAATAAACATACGAACCCGGCGCGTAGCGCCGGAATACCACTAGTAGTCAATAAAATATTTGTTAGTATCTTATTTCTATAATTTTTCTGCAATGCTTTTAATTTAACACATTTAGCCAACACATTAACGTGATATGCACGCATGGAATTTTTCTTAAGATGTAGCAAATTTTTCTCTTACAAGACCGCGCTAACCAAGTTTTAAGTAAATCATGATATCGATAAATCTTTCGCACCGATTATCACCTATCTTTTATATATTAAAACAGAAGCCACTACCTTGATTCATGCGTGATTTTTTAAAAAATGGATCTAATAGACATATTTCTAGAACGTCAAGTTACATTTAATCTATAATCTTATTATTTAAATTTTGGGCCTGACAGAAATTTGGGCTATCATTATTCAATTCAAACAATAGATGGTCCATTAGATTTATAGATATTATAAATTAAATAGATATAATTTAATGTTGTACTATACCTCCATATGTTAATTATTTAAATATTTGTCGATGTAACTTCTAAAATTATAAAAACTTTTTTTTAAATAACAAAAATCATATTATTTAACAGTGATTAATATTTACTACCTTAAACCAATGAAAACAAATTCTAAACTATATAGTTTATTTTAAAAACTAAACAAAAACTAAATGTTTAATTATTTACTCGATAATATAAATCTATGAAGCGAAAAGTTCAATTTTTTAAAAACTTTCTAAATTTGTGAAATGTTACAATATCTTTGAATATGACAATAAAATAATATTTTACTAATCTTTATATATATAGTTACGATTTTAATAATGAAATAATAATTCGAAAATATATATAAAAGAAGATACAAATACATATGACAGTTTGAAACAATCTATTCAATGAAAAAATCTACTGTAAACTTAGAATGTTTTAAAAATTGATAGACACATATATATATTATAATATATATCAATTTAGAATTGAAAATAAAATATTTATATAAAAATAAATGAAAACAAAGATCCGCGCGGTTGCGCGGATCGAGATCTAGTTCAACTCTTAAAATCAAAACAATGACTGAGTAAATATTTTTAATATTTTAGCTAAAATCTAGCAAATAAAATTTTGATCTAAAACATTGATGTTTAGCAAACTTCTTTTAGAAACTATATAATATTAATATCAGTTCTTCCCTTTTCTCATCTGATCACACAAATATCATGGAAAGAGCAAAGATACTTTAAACTGGAACGAATAGCCCGTGGCTACGTTAAAGTTTCATAAAACAAGCTCACTATGAATACCAAATTATTATTTTTTTTTATAACCGTAGGGATCCCAAAAAATTTCTAGGATCAAAGACTAGTTCCACGAAACTTTGCATCCTGGTACGCCTGAATGATTAAATTCGTTTAAAACGCGGCTAGGTGGTCAATGCTATTCGAACCCAGTGTAGAAACTCCAGTTAGAGTCCTTTTACCACTAGGCGAATGCGACTTGGTTATGAATACCAAATATTTCAAATGATTTCTTATATTTATATATATACCACCGAACCAATAATTCTCGTAGAACCAAAATGTACCAAACCCAAGTAAAACCAATAATAGAGTTTACTTTTTATAGAGATGTTAATTACAGGGTTAGGGCTTAACCCTCTTTTGTTTAATGTAAGTACAACCATGTTTTAACACAGCCTTATTTTAACCATATTTTTTTGTTGAGGGTTAGGACTGAGCCATGGTTAGCCTATTTAATTTTTCTGTAAGTTAATAATTTTTTGCATATCAAATTTAACTGAAATTTACATGTTTGTAAAAGCTCAAAGTATGATCATATAAATGAAAATGTGTCTTTTATTCATTTTTGGGTCCGATTGATAATGGCTATAGCTTTAAAAAATTTGCTGTAGAAAAAAATCTGTAGACTTTTTGTTGTGGCTTTAGATTTTATTGCTTTAAAATTTTAAAGAAAGCTCCAAAAATTTACTCTGGATTTTTGGCTCTGTAGAACACTTGCACAACTGTAGGTTATTTCAAGAGCAGTGATTTTGAAATTTTTATTAAAACTTGATTACTGTGAATTTAGTGCTGTAAAAATAAATGGGACTGTTGAGAGCACCTAAAGTCACTACCAATCACATCCTTTGTCTTCGAAGAAATTAAAAACCAAAGTTTACATTCTCAAATTATGAATCATAGTAACACTCGTTTTTGACTTTGTTAAATAGAACTTTACTCAAAATCTCCAAGCCACCAACACTTGTTGCTCTGCTAGTCTCTTGACTCTTGAATCTCTTCCAACACTCAGTTGCTCTGCAAACAACAAGCCAACAACAGAATCAGTTTATCACAGCCAACAACAAGATGCTTGATTCATGAGCTAAAAGCCTAATGCAGTCAAAGAAGACAACAGTACAAACAAGTAATCACTAATCAGCTATAACTTAAACATTACAAGATGTCAAAAACCTCATCAGTCATCAGCCAGATTCTCCATGGAACAAGTATGATTAGGAACAAATACATAACATACAGATTAAAACTAAACTTGTGATAGACAGTCTTATCAGAAGCACATCAGACAGAACAACTCATCAGTCATCAGGCATTTTTATCAGAAGCTGACCAGGTTTTTACTTTCATCAAAGTGTAAAACAATTAAAATACAAGAAGACTACAGTTCATTATCACACACATATCATATGCTTGAATCACGAGCTAAAGTCAACAAAACTGGAGTAATAGAACAAACCCACAAAAAAACTAATAAGAACAAACCCACAAACAAGCTAATAAGAACAAACACACAAACCAAATTTATGGGATGAGAGGTACAGATTCGATGTCAAGGAGATGAGGAGATTGCTCGACGGACACAACACGGAGGATCACGATTGGAGAGAGGAGGGAAGCTTTTCGTGTCTCCCGGTTACAACCAAACGATGGAGCAGCAGCGCGAGATCACCATGAAGCGGATCTCTCGATTTGGAGCCGTGAGAGATGGAGAGATGGAGAACTGGAGAAGAAATTAGAAACGACGTCATTTAGTTGATTATTTTGCATCAAAAGAAAAGTAAAGCTTTAGGGTTAGTGTAGCGACCGTGTTCCGAAGATCGATGTTAGGATGATCTAAGG
>NC_027749.1:23842812-23850421 GCF_000695525.1 Brassica oleracea var. oleracea | reverse complement strand
TTAAACATACACCAAAAACTTTATGAAAGTAAATATTCATTCAGGTTATCAACCACTTCAAATAACACAAACGCCAAAAAAATTTAATCAAGTGCACAAAAACTATAATATATTTAAAACTACAATAAATACATTATTTAATGAAAAATCCTTTTTAAAAAATATTATGGATGCATACATAAATATTAAGAAAAATGTATAAAAGGAAATAAAAGTAACAATAACTTGAAGAACAAAATGTATAAGACTGAGAATATTTATGATTTGTGGTCTAAGATATATTCAACTTATTGTTCTAGTCAAGGTGGAATAAACATTGAATAATATTTTTTTTAAAATTATATATACATAGAAATATTTTTAGTGGTAGGGTTTATTTATAATTTCCAATATTTGGTCAAATAAAGAAAAAGAAAACCTGCATGTATATAACCATGAAAAAAAAACTACTTTAAATAATTTAATCAAAACAACAACCACATACAATTAAACCCGATGAACGTCTCAACCTCAAAAGAAAGATGGTATAAGAGTTTTTTTCCAAAAAAAGATGGTATAAGAGCAAAAATCCCAAGACATGACATATAGTTTTGTACTAATAGCTTACCAACCAATTTAATTTACATAGTTCATTCAACAGTAATCAAAGCAAAGAAATATCTCTAATCAAAGCAAATATTGGTAGTTTCATACTCTATTTAGTATTCAAATACATTAACATGTACATTATTTAGCTAATATGTATATTTTTATATGATATAAATTTATATTAAACATTCATTCTAACTGTTTAAATTGTTTTTAAATTTTCATCCCGCCGGCTCTAGTTTTAGAACGAAATAATGTAGAATATTTAATTCAATCCATTCTATAAAATTTTGGAATGAAATAATATTGAATGTGCCCATTCAATCAATTCTACAGAAAAGTCAACAAAATTCAAAGAATATGATTTCATTACAATTTTGATCATAAATAAATAGAATGAAATTTATTTCATTTTTCTTCATATTCTATTCCTCTAATTCCATTCCTTTTTAATCTAGTGATTAAGTGATTCCCGTTCTATAAATTGAAGGCCTCCAAGTTCTCATTAGACACAACTCAAACCACACATTATCTTCGTTGAGTTATCTCAGATCATATTATAATCATCTCCTTAGAGAGTTAAGGCAATTTCAAAAGCTTTTATTGCTTCTCTTCTCATATATCTTCTTGTTCTCCAACTCGTCGCGGCAGACATGGTACGTATTTTTCATGGCAAATACAAAATATATATCTATTTATTTGACTAAATATACTTCTTATATTTATCCTTTTCCGAATATCCACTCAGGAAATCTCAAACAAAAAGAACGGTTACGGCAGTAAGATTGGTAACTACACTACAATAAAACAGCGATATTCTGACGGACATTCCGACGGAAAATGAAATCCTCGGAATATCCCGAGAAATTTCCGAGGAAACACAAAATTTGGTTTCCTCGGAATTTCCTCGGAATATACCGACGGAATTCCGAGGAAATATCAATCCGTCGGAATATTCCGAGGAAATTCCGAGGAAATATGTGTTCCTCGGAAAAAACAGATGAATTCCTAGGAAATATTGTAGCCGTTGGGGGATTTTACAAAATTCCGAAGAAATTCCGAAGAACTAGCCGTTGGCGTCGGAATTCCGTCGGAATTTCCTCGGTCTGTCGGCATGATTTAAACTATAAATACAAGCACTCCTCTTCCTCTTCATTCACTTCATATCTTCATCCTCCCTCTTACTCTATTTACACACGAATTTGATTCATAAAAAATATGTCTTCTTCAAATTATTTTCGTTCTTGGATCGATCGACCTCATTTGGATCCGAACACGAGATTGCTTACGGAAGAATACCAACGAGGTATAACCGAATTCATGGGGTTAGTTCACCGACAACCGGAAGCAAAAACAGGTATGTTAAGATGTCCTTGCTCTAATTGTAAAAATAGAAAGGTTATTAAAGAGTGGAATGTTTGGACTCATCTATATTTGAGTGGGTTTACACGAAGTTACAAAATTTGGTATCATCATGGGGAAACTGATTATGAACATGGTAGTACTAGCGAACCTCAGCCAGCGGTTAGATTAGAAGAACCAATTAGAACGGATGTAGATTATGGTGTAGGTACTGAGCAGATGGTAAATGATCATTTTAGAGGGGAAGATTTACCCAATGCAGAAGCTAGGAGATTTTATGATATGTTGGATGCTGGAAAGCAACCATTGTACGAAGGTTGCAGAGATGGTCATTCAGCTTTATCATCTGCTACAAGATTGATGGGCATTAAAACAGATTATAATTTGGCTGAAGACTGTGTGGATGCGATTGCTGATTTTGTAAAAGGTATTCTACCCGAGGATAATGTAGCTCCTGGTTCATACTACGAGGTTCAGAAACTCGTAGCTGGTCTTGGTTTATCGTATCAGGTAATAGATGTATGCAGCGACAACTGCATGATTTATTGGAGGGCGGATGAACAGCGGGTTACATGCAAATTTTGTGGAAAGCCTCATTATAAAGATACGAGTGGAAGAGTTCCAGTGCCATATAAAAGGATGTGGTATTTACCTTTGACGGAAAGGTTGCAGAGGTTGTATCTATCTGAACGCACAGCGCAACCAATGAGATGGCATGCGGAGCACTCAACAGATGGTGAGATCAGACATCCTTCAGATGCAAAAGCGTGGAAGCATTTCCAATCAAAGTATCCCGACTTTGCGTATGAAAGAAGAAATGTCTACCTTGGATTATGTACTGATGGTTTCAGTCCGTTTGGCAAGAGTGGAAGACAATATTCTCTATGGCCCGTCATTCTTACACCATACAACCTCCCCCCAAACTTGTGCTTGCGACGAGAGTTTTTGTTTCTCTCGATTCTCGTTCCCGGACCAGAGCATCCTAAGAGATCACTTGATGTGTTTCTTCAGCCACTAATATATGAGTTGCAACAACTATGGGCTCAAGGTGCTGAAACATACGATGTTTCGTGTAAAGAAAACTTTCAAATGCGGACAGTACTAATGTGGACAATAAGTGATTTTCCAGCATATGATATGTTGTCTGGATGGACAACGCATGGAAGGATATCATGTCCATATTGTCAAGATAACACTGATGCTTTCCAACTAAAACACGGAAGGAAAACGTGTTGGTTTGACTGTCACAGGAGATTCCTACCACCTGATCATCCATATCGTAGGAGTAGGAATTTGTTTACGAAGAACAAGAGGGTGTTTGACAGTCCACCTCCGGAAATTTGTGGGAAAGATTTGAAGATACAACTAAGAGATTTTGGTGCAGAAAGGACGCCAGAAGTCGGTGGACATGAGCGTTTTCCGGTAGATGCTGTTGGAGAACTACATAACTGGCACAAAAAAAGTATTTTCTGGGATCTGCCATACTGGGAGGATCATCTGCTAAGGCATAATTTAGATGTCATGCATATTGAGAAGAACTTTTTTGACAATCTCATGAACACGATCCTTAATGTTCAAGGTAAAACAAAGGATAATTTGAAGTCAAGACTGGATTTAGTCGATATATGTGCTCGTTCAGAACTTCATGTTGATGAAAATGGTAGGGCTCCTTTTCCCATATACCGACTTGATGCAGAGGGAAAAGATGCGTTCTTTGATTGGATTTCAAACGATGTGGAATTTCCAGACGGTTACGCATCAAATTTGCGTAACTGTATCGACAGAAAGGAAGGAAAGTTTACTGGCTTGAAAAACCACGATTGCCATGTAATGATGCAGCGCCTCCTTCCGTTCGCCTTCAAGGAACTATTACCACAAAATGTTCATGAAGCAATTGCAGGGATAAGTGGTTTCTTCCGCGATTTATGCACGAGATCAGTGACTCTTGAAGGTATTGAAAATTTGAAGACTAACATAGCCGTGATTCAGTGCAACCTTGAGAAGATATTTCCTCCCTCATTTTTTGATGTTATGGAGCATCTTGTTATTCACCTGGCAAGAGAATTGGAACTTGGTGGTCCTGTGCAGTATAGATGGATGTATCTGTATGAGCGGTATATGTTCCATTTGAAGAAGATGGTGAAAAATTTAAGTAGGGTGGAAGGTTCTATAGTCGCACAGATGATCAATGAAGAAACTTCAAACTTTGCCGAGTACTACTTTCCAGCAGAAGTTCAGACCAAAAACAGAAGACCTGCTCGGCATGATGATAGAGGCGAACGGGCAACATATCATGTTACGGTTCCAGACATTTTCACAGACGTTGGACGACTTAGCGGAAAACCAAAGGACCGTCGACTTACTGAGCAGGAGCGCAGTAATTTGCAAACATATTTGCTCACCAACTGCGAAGACGTTCTTCAATATGAGAGGTAAATAAATGAGCTTACAAATTTTTATTTTAACAAGTTGAAATTTAAATCTTAATTAATTACATTATTGTCATCATATACAGGATTTTCATGGCAGAAAAGCGGTTCGAGTATAGATACGCCACAGAGGACGAACTAGAAGAAATGAAGCAGAGAGAATTTACTGGATGGATGTTTACTTATGTGAGTGCTTTAAACAAATTAAAATATATTTTATCACATATTTATACTAATTCACATTTATTGATATAACATATATATATATGTGCTATTAATAGGTGTCTGCTGGTTTGGCCAGAGGTGAAACATTTGACGATTGGATACGTGAGATGGTCGTTGGACCAAACTTTGTTGTGAAGTCATATCCGAGATTTTGTACTCGAGGATATGCATTCACAACTCAGAAGAGGAGACGTTCGAGTACGACTTATGATGATGGCGTTTGTTCTGCATCAGGAGATGATGTATACTACGGACACATACATGAGATTTTGGAAATCAAGTATTTGGGCATGGTTGGATTGCGCTGTACTGTTTTCTATTGTGATTGGCACGACAACACCCCAGATCGAGGTGTGAGAACAGATGCATTTGGTGTTACATCAGTAAATTCGAGGCGAAAGCTGCAATATTATGATCCTTTCATTCTTGCTTCCCAGGCCGATCAGGTAATTAAATGTTAATTATTCAGAATGATTCATCATCATGTGTATTAATTTATAATTTTTCTAAATGTTACAGGTTTGTTATATCAAGTACCCCCGGGTAAGGAACAGAGATGATCCATGGGTTACTGTTACAAGACTCAACCCGAGAGGCCGAGTTCAGGGAAGTTCTGAGCTGGAAGACCCACTACAACCAAGCACATCCGGCAACTGTAGTGCAGCAGAAAATTTAGCTGGAGTTGGCCTTGTAGTCGATTTAACCGACTTTGGAGAGGAAGCCGTCGTTCACGTAGAGGATGAACCAGTAATTGGAGAGTTTCACCAAGATCCAGATTCAGATTCATCTAGTGATGATGACTCGGAAACAGAATATCATTGATTTTTTTTATTTTTTTTAAAGAAATACCGAGGAAATTCCGAGGAACACTTGATATAACCTCTTTCCTCGAATAATAGTTATTTGGTTTATCTAGCAAGGCAAAGCTGAATACGAATTAAAAACTACTCAGAACACAACCAAATAAAACGAAGAAACCATGTAAAAGAAATACAAACTCATAATTAAGAAACCCAAAAAAAAACTCAGTTCAAAATTAACAGAAAATAAGACCATAAAACGTTAGAATAGAAAAGAAAATAAAATAGCCGGTGATAGCTCCTACTCCTCGTCTCCTGCTCCAGATGTTCCGCATCATTGGGTCTCTTGGACCTCTTTCTTACCCTGTGTGTACCACTCGAACCCGAACCAGAGCTGGATGGAGAGTTGTCCCGATGAACTACATCATCCTTTTGGCAACGACACGGCCTGATACGTGAAATGGCAGCCCAGATCTTGTGTAGCATGTCGTTGTTTGTCTTTATGCTCTGATCTCTCCAATGTTGTTGCTGGCGCGAAGTGGCGTTCGGTGGAAGCTCTTGCAGCTTGTACTGGCTGGAGTCTGATGGGAGTAGCTGATGGGGTTGTGAATCATCTGGAATGGCTTGTGCAGCCTCATCTTCTCCTTCTTCATCAACCACGCCCTTGCCTTTGGTCTGATATTTTGGCGTGAAGAAGGATGGCTTGTCTACTAGTGCGGTAGCAGGGGGTAGGAACTCAACTGCAGCCTCTGAAAGTAGAGAAGTGAGACCGATCTGAGGTAGGTGGCAGTAGAGTGTTTTCTTCGCTCGGTCCTGGAATACGTAGACGTAAGGACCATCCCGATCGATCCTCGAGTGGGGACCAGCTATGAACTCCTTACTTACTAGAGAAATGACATCCAGGTAGTTCCAAGCAATGTTGTTCGATCTGTCCAGTGCTACCTCCTGGTTCTTGCAGTCTACACCCACATGTCTAAGGATCCGAGTAATCACTGCACCAAATCCACATGCATTGCTCTTGGATTTGGTTACTTTCCCCTTGTATCCTGCTAAGTTTGCGGCCAGCACCGCTCCCATGTTGAAGGCAGTAGCAGGTGGGAATGTAGAGTTTCCAAATGCCGGTAGCAAATGCCTCACACCTTGGTACAGGAGGCACAACTCCCATTGCGTGACTGATGCGGCTGTGGTTGTCCCGTATAGCAATGAGCCAATGAGGCGTGTCGCATATCTCAGTACTGGGCTCCGGATAAGTGACTCCTTTGCCTGAGAAGATCTATAAACCCATGTGCCAATCGTTTCCCAGAAGTTCAACAGCTCTGAAGTCCAATAAAGACCATATGTCCTCTCCCCCGCACTCAATCCAAATAGTCCGCAGAGGTCTGTGAAAGATACCTCATAGTATACTTTCTGCACTACGAATGCCAGAAAACCTTCCTCATGCCTATCATCGGGACGGGTGACGTATGCGGATGCTATGAACTGGCGTACCAACTCCGGATAAGTGGGTTCCTTGAGGTTGCATAGTTGGCCTAGACCCATGTTCTGGAACAGTCCTTCAATGTCTGCTTGGATTCCCAATATTGTCATCGTCTCAGGACATGCTAGTTGTGTAGCCGGAACGGCTACCTTCTTCATGTTGTTGTAGTGGGTGGTATCAGACTTATCCCACTTCTTTGGCCTTTGCTTCTCCAGCTGTGACGAACCCGCTTCTTGTGTGTTTTTCTTTGCTGATGTTTTCGTGCGCTTCATTCTCTACAAAATAGAATCATTGCTCTCAACATGGTTATAATCAATTAAGAACTCAAAGCAACATGAAAATGAAAAGCGAAATCGAGTTGTGATAAAAAAAAAAACAAATTGAAAAAAATTCTCAATCCCTAAATAATCTCAAATCCTGTTCCAAACTCGTTAATCACAGACAATTGTGTTCTATTCCATGTTTAAACATCTGTTTCATGCATATTTGATCAAGGAATCAACACGGAAATAAGAAATTCACAAAACCCAAAAAATTGCTCAAGAACACGATTTCAGAATGTGGAGATTCGCGGAGTATACCTGTCTTAGGGTGAAAACGAGTGTAGGAATCAGGTAGAGCTCAAAAAATCAAGTGGAATGGAGCCCAAAATTGTTCAAATCGGATGATTATAGAGAGAGAAAGAGGGGGGGCGAATTATAGGGGAAATCAGAGGGGATGAGAGTTCT